>NW_022170819.1:18346260-18347422 GCF_008802855.1 Photinus pyralis
GGACGGACGGACGGACGGACGGACGGACGGACGGACGGACGACAATACAAAACTATAAAGGATCTGAGGATCCTTAATAAATACACCAGAGTAAGAAGTAAACGAACTACCAACATTTACATTGTACAATCTCTTATCCTCAAGCAAAATATTCACTGGAAAGCGTTAGGTACTAATGTCACCAATTCATTATAATTATATTTTGTGGTAAGACACTACATTTCTATCCGTTCGTTTGTCCATCCACCCATGATTTCAACGATCGTTTACTTCCGTTTCCCCGTAAGTGAGTGCTTTTTGACTATTTTCGTACAAGAAGTGCGATAAAATTAACATTTCGAAAACAATACACCCTTTTATTGTTTTTAATGTAAAGAAGCGTAGCTTGCGGCTGTCCCCTCCGAATGGAATCACACAAAAATTCCGTTACTTATTGGGAGAGGGTTGGTACGTCCAGGTAACCTTTTATAGGAAAAACAAAATTAATTTGAAATTAAAAAGAGGCTTCTTTCGAATGAAAGACGAGAATTAACTACAGATTTTAAAAAAAGGTTAATGTAATGTATTGCAATCGAGAACTTCTTGTATTGTGTAGCAAATTAATTTTAAATTTAAAATATAATCCTTTTTACGACCCGCACGTTGGTAAGGGAGGAATTTCATTGGGGTAAAAAATGACACCCCTTTTTTACTCAAATACACGTTCTGATTCACCAAGAATCCGAAACAAATCTCGATGATCTCGGTCTGTTGGTTCGTCTGTACCCTCATTTCGGCTAAATGACTGAACCGATTGGAACCAAATTTGGTACACATATTCTTAGACATAAAAGACAAAGCTGAAAAACTTTTTGCCCGAACGCGTATGCCACAGCAAATTTTTTATTTATAATGTGTAGTGTTGTCTGTCTGTATCTCCATCTGCCCAAGCTTCCACCAAACTGTCTACTGGAAACTGCACTTAACGTTACGATAATAATATACAGGGTGACAATTTGAAAACTTACCACCCCCCATATCTTAGTAAATAAACGAGATATTTAAAAAAATCAAAATCCGTTTCGGTAATTCGGAGGGAGAATCACAATGACATAGTTGGCGACGCACCCCCTCCAACCCCCTGCGCCCCAGCCACCCCAACTTTTAAATCTTAAATAGTGAC
>NW_022170819.1:18347522-18422236 GCF_008802855.1 Photinus pyralis
CCGACGCGAGCGTTTGTGGATATGGGAAGTTCGTGTATCACGATTCGGGAGGCGGAAACCAACGAACTTAAATTGGACGTGAACCGTGGAGATGTTACACACATCCGTGGATTTGGTCAGGGACACGTTGCAACCACAGGCAGCACCAGATTCGTTTTGAGAGTCGATGAAGTGGAAGCTGATGTAAAGGCACTCGTGGTGCCCAACCATGTCCTAGAGATCCCGCTGCTAATAGGTCAGCCGTTTACGGAGCAGCCTCATGTGCTGATGGTCAAGGACAATTCGAACCTGACCTTCTTGAAACGGATCGACTTGAATGCGCCAAAGGAGGGATTTGGTTTAAGCGCAAGGAAGATACCTCTGTGGGCAACACGTGCAGTGGTGATACCTCAAGATCATTTGGGCCATATACCAGTTCGAGCAAATGGAGGTTACTCGGGAGATCTGTACGTGGAAGCCAGTCTGCGGTTAGAGCAAGGACGAGAGTGCTGCATCCCTCGCACGGTGCTACGTATTCGGGGAAAGGAGGATGCTTTGCTACCGGTGTTCAACTTGTCAGACCAAGCTCTATCGGTAACGGTGGGACACCCATTGGTAAGGGCTTGGCCATGTGCCAAGGAAGAGCCCTCGAACGACATGGTTCTGCGAGTGGAAAACACATCGTTGCCCATGTTGACCATGAAGGATGTCCAAATGGGACCAATGAGAATGGAAGAAAAGGAATCGTTACTTGCTCTGCTCAACTCATATCGGGATCGATTCTCGGCAGGATTGGGGGATTTAGGATGTGCGAAGTCGGGAGAATTGAGCATCACCTTGAAGGAAGAAAAGCCCTTTACATATCGCCCATATCGAATGTCTGAATCCGAGAAGAGTACGACACGCGCCATTCTGGACGACTTGTTGGCGAACGAAATTATTCGGGAGTCCGAATCAGATTACGCATCACCCCTGCTGTTGGTGAAGAAGAAAAACGGAGAGGAGCGAATGTGCGTGGACTACCGTAAATTGAATAGCCTCACCGTTAAGGATTTTTATCCTCTCCCTAGGATTGACGATCAGCTGAATCGTTTGCACGGAAGCAAATACTTTACAAGTCTGGACTTGCGATCCGGTTATCATCAAATACCAGTAGCTGAGAGTTCCAAAAAGTACACCTCATTCGTGACACCAGAAGGCACCTACGAGTTCAATCGTATGCCCTTTGGGCTCTCAAACGCGCCAGCAGTCTTCCAGAGATTGATGAATAAGGTGCTTGCACCGGCAAGAGGTATCGCCGCAGTCTATCTAGACGACATTCTGCTGCATACATCAACGGTGGAACAAGGGTTGCAGAACTTAGAACTCGTGCTGAACCTACTGCGAACAGAAAATCTCACCCTTAACCTGGAGAAATGTACGTTCCTGATGACAACGGTGGACTATTTGGGATTCCAAATAAGTCAAGAAGGAGTGAGGCCGGGGGAGAGGAAAACCTTATCGGTAGAAGAATTTCCTACGCCAACGAATGTCCATCGGGTTCGTCAGTTTTTGGGCCTGACCGGGTATTTTCGGCACTTCGTTAAGGACTATGCACGGATAGCCGGGGCCCTCACCAAATTAACGAGGAAGGGTCAAACTTGGAGGTGGCTTGAGGAAGAACAGTCCGCGTTTGAAAGGCTGAAGACAGTCCTGGTCAGTAGACCACTTTTGGCTTTGTACAGCCCAAATGCTAGGACAGAAGTGCACACCGATGCCAGCCGGGTTGGATTAGCTGGAATCATGCTGCAGGAGCAGCTGGACAAACGGCTACATCCTGTAGCCTACTACAGTCGACAGACCACTCTAGGGGAACAAAAATTTCACTCTTACGAACTCGAAACGTTAGCCGTTGTCGAAACTGTCAAGAAGTTCCGAGTGTATCTCCTGGGGTTGGAGTTTCTCGTCGTGACGGATTGCAACGCACTGAAGGCGACCAGCACTAAGAAGGATCTCAATCCGAGAATCGCGAGATGGTGGTTGCAATTGCAGGAGTATACTTTCAGCGTTGCCTATCGACCTGGGAATCGTATGCTACACGCAGATGCGTTAAGCAGAAATCCATCCACGGAGGAATTTCCCACTGAAGAAGTTTTCAGGATTCAGGAAGATGATTGGGTTCTGTCCGCCCAATTGACGGACACTCGTCTCCAACAAATCCAGAAGGTACTAATGAAACCACCCGTAACCGATGAAGATCGAAAAATTTACAAGGATTACGCATTGCGAAATGGCCGATTGTACAGAATTACGGTAAGGGGTTTGCTCTGGGTCGTTCCTCGAGGAATGAGACAGCAAGTAGTACGAGGAGCGCACGACCAGATGGGCCATTTCGGAATGGAGAAGACCTTACAGCGGTTAACGGGACACTACTGGTTCCCACGCATGAAAGGGTATGTTACAAACTACATTTCGTGCTGCATACCATGCCTGTACGGGAAGAAAGCGTCCGGTAGGAAGGAAGGGTTTCTTCACCCGATAGAGAAGGTAGCCATACCCTTCCACACCTTGCACATCGACCATTTAGGACCATTCCCGAAATCGAAACGCGGGAAAGAATATCTTTTCACGGTGGTGGATGGGTTTACGAAGACCGTAATTATGAAGCCAGTGACATCTACGGCTACCCGCCATGTGATCATTGCACTACTGGAGGTGTTCAATTCGTACGGGGTTCCCACTCGAATCATTAGCGATCAAGGTTCCAGCTTCACGTCTAAAGGCTTTAAACAATTCTGTGAAGACCATGGCATCCGAAGCATCCTTAACGCTGTGTCCACACCTAGGGCCAATGGGCAGAACGAACGCTTCAACCGAACGATTCTAAGCGCACTATTGACATCCACGTTAGAAGAAGACAGATGGGACTTGAATGTTCAACGCATCCAGTATGCCATCAACACTATGGTGAACAAGACCACAAACAAGACCCCATTTGAGCTGCTGCATGGCTATCGGCCTAGGCCGCGCGAGTCCCTGGAATTAGCGGATGCGCTCAATCTCGTTCCAGAAGTAATTGAGGACATCGTCTCAATGAGAGAACACGCCGCCGAGAGGATCAAGGACGTGCAGCAGACTCAAAAGAGGCAGTTTGATAAGAAGAGAAAAGCTCCTAATGTGTACCACAAGGGTGATATGGTACTGGTCGAGAAGCATGAAGCATCTACTGGTACGAGTAGAAAGTTGCTTCCAAAGTACAGTGGACCAATGGTAGTGAAGGAGGTACTACCAAACGACCGGTACATAATCACGGATATGGAGGGTTCCCTTAGAACTCAAAAACGTTCGACGTATGAGCGAGTGGTGGCCGTCGATAAACTGAAACGATGGGTTCCGCCCGGCGCTTTATCAGATGCAACTGATAGTGATAGCGGCAGCGATGGAGTGCCGTGCGATTCCAGTGGTTCGGAAGACGATCACCACTTCGAGGGCGAAGTGAGCGACAGGATGGCCGAGTGTAGTACGTAGTTTTTTTTTCTTATGTTTTACAAAATGTATTTGATCAATAGAGCCCTTGTTTGCCTTAGTGCCACGCGTGTTTCATTTCCCAAACTCGCATGTGTAATAATTTACCTAGAAACCAATAAAACTGCCAACCGAAAGCGGACTTAAGAGGGTAAGTTAATCATGCGTATCGGACCGACAATTGAGGGTGTCGATACGAATTAATATTTCGAATACGAATTCCAAGCGGGAGATTTGGTCAGTATTGTTTCGTGCTTTCTAAGTGTTGTGACGTGTACTTGTTAAATTGGAATAACTCGAATTACCACAGTGAGTGAGTACCTCTGCTTGTATAATTATTGTATGAATGTAATTCGGCTTTTGTTCATAAAAGGGTAAAGGTGTACCCTTTCCTCAGAAATGTTGAGCATATGAATTACGTATGAGATGCGAGTTATTAGTAGATAATTAATTACCGAAGGTACCTTCTTGATTAGGAGTTAGAGTATGTTGATAATTAGTAAATAGGACTTATAGGGGTGTCGAATGCAATGCCCGCAGAATGTGCATTTGTGCGTGAAGTTAATTACTGCTTGTCCCTAATTGGAATAGACTAGTTTGCCTGACCACGTTGGAAGGCCTCTGATGGTCTCATTGGGGGTACGTCGGGCATGGGTCCAGGTCCATATACCTGTATCAATTTGGCCCGGCGTTGAGTAAAGCCTTCCTTCACTAATCGGGAGCTACGTCCGGCTGGGCCGGCGTTGGAAGAGCTCCTTAGCGCATGGAGGATACGTGGCAGGTTGCTAGTCTTTGTTGTGCCGGAGATGGCGTCTGGACACGTGTAAAAGGCCAGCCATATTTATCTCACTTGGAGTTACGTTACGGTCGTAAGAGCTCTGGGCCAATTTAAGGGCGCGTAGGGCCGTCTGGTCGGTGGCTGTGCCCGGCACCTCAGGAATGGTTGGCCCAGCACGTCGGGGGAAACGCTCAGCATCTAGATCCGTCCTGCCCACCACGCTGGATGCACCGTCCACCAGGATTCATCGTGCGGGCCGGTCGATCAGTGTAAGGACCCCGCGTCTGGGTTTTCTGAGCCCACCGCGTTGAAAGACTCCTGTTACCCTCGTTCATTGTGAGGGCGGGGCGTTCCAGGGGCAGGCTACGTGTCCGCACCTAGATACATGTAATGTGAGGAGGAGAGCCATGGCAATTCATTGCGCATGAGGGTTACGTATTCCAGGCCTCGGCGGGCCCGGGCGTCACAAGGCCCCCTTTATGTGAGTTACGGACAGCGTAAGGGCTACCGGGACATGTGGGCCCGGCTGTAGCCAGCTGACGTGTGAAAGACTCTTTTATACCCTCGTTATTTCCACGCAGGAGGGTAGGGATTGCACAGGGGGATACGTAGCCGGGTGGCATATGGGGTCCTGGACGTAAGAAGACCCTCTGTTCTCGTAACCCCGCTACTAAGGTAGCTTGTTGAGAGTTGTTGAGTAACATGATTAGAGTAGTTAGGCTGAATGCAAGACAGAGGTGCTCCTTGTGTTTCTTATAATTACAGTGGTCCAGGCCGAGAGCAGCCATGGAGGCCAGGTACCGTTAGAGACCCAGATGATCCTGACAATTTGGGGTGAGTGATATCAATGGTCACGATTGACTGATTTATTGATTATATCGTCATGCCCCTCACATATATGAAAGAATTGATTGACGTTAAGTAAATTATGACATCGATGCATATAAAAAGATGTCACCTTTCTGTAAGCACTATCTCTGCCTGCGAAAATATAGACTGGTGTCTTACACTTTCTTATTTAGAAAAGCATTGAAATGAAATTCTTCTCATAAACTGAAATTGAAGTAGCACGTCAAAAATGGATTGCCCATGTGCAACGCTATCTTTCATATTTGTGGCCGGATTTTTACGATTTTAACAGAAGTTGCATCTTACAAATGGGAAATGAATGCAAGTGGAAATGCGCTTTATGTAAATCGTTTACGATTACCTTTTTAACTTGTTATTTGTGTGTTTAAAAGTACCTGTTACCAACTAAGAATTCCCTAATAGCCAAAATAAATGAATATGTTTCTTGCTTAGGTAATGCCAGTGTATAGCAACTTGAGCAGCTACCAAAAATCTTTGTCAGTCACCCACAATCACCTGCAATCATTTACAATCGTCTGCAATCATTCATAATCACATGCAATCACAATGCAATCCTCTAAAATCCGACAATCGCATCGCAATCGCCGGATTGTGGTCGCAATCGCAGCAATCGTAGGGAAATCATGGGGATTGTCGCAATACTGTCACAAAATTTGAGAAGATGTTACCCCCTCGAAGTAAAGTAAAGGGTACAAATTTAAAAGTCGCGGTCGAACCACCCGTCAGTATATCTACTGTTATAATCTCGGTTATAATATAAGCATAGTCATAGTGTAAAAATAAGAATAGAGTATAGTACATTTTCTTATACCTTGAGAAGAACAATATACAGATCACCAACGAAGAGTATGGACACGATATCGTCATATGCGCTTTAAAGAAACACTCTGTATGGGCACGCAGAAGAAAATCTGTTTACAGTTAGTGACATAAGTTGCATAAATAGATTTTAACAATCCAACCATTAAGGTAATCAGGAAGATCTAATGGCCGTCGCCTCAATTGTCTATTTCCTGTAAAAGCGCTTGAATACAGAGTAGGTGACGTTTCGTACAAAAAAATTAATAACCCCCTTCCCGTAATGCCACAAAAATGTTGATTTTAATTTGGTAGGCATGGCATACACGTATAGATGAATGCATTGCCTTATGCGGGTGACCTTATAGGTACATAAATTTTGTTGTACAAAAACTAACTCAGCGGCATTGAATGGACATTTTTGAACAAGAAACAACGTTGTAGACTTAAAATTATGTTCCATTTAAGATGGTAACGACGTGGAGAAAAACCTGACTTTTTAGTGCAAACATTTATTTGTAATAGCTGTTGCGTAAAGCAAGAGTAAGAACACGAAAACATAGGAAATTAAGTCAATTTTTAAATCTTGGCAACCTTATTTCTGGGCGATATCTTGCAATATCCTAGTGCTTGAGCTGAAAAAGCAAACATCCTGTATAATGAAGAAGATAGGAGCCAGCGTATGACTCACAAAACATGACTAATTTTTGATAATTTTGCATAGCGATGAGATAAGATGCAGATTTGCATGTGAAATGGGAGCAACCGTCGCCGTTTCCCCCTTTTGGGAACGAAATTACGAGGTGGGATTATCTTGATCAGCTCGACGGTTGACCCCTATTAAAACGTAAACACTGCAAGAAATTTCCATATTCATGACGAGATCTATTCATCGTATGAGTCAGTAGGTAAGTAACACAGTCAGAGCCGCATAAATTATAACACGAAATACTCACCTCTTGATACGCTGGGGATCTCGGATCGAAAGTGTTATTAATTCGATTGAGTGTCACATTGACGTGGGGTAGCGAGTGTAGAAGACGAGCTAGCGTTGGGGCGATGTACACGTCCTCCCCCGATGAGGAGCCCATAACCAACCGGTCCTAATATCCTTCCTACGTCATGTCATTTTTTCGGCCGCCTTTGGTCCGTCGTCGGTCTACACCTGGAAATAAAAGAGAAAATCAGAACGGCGTCCGGTAGTCTTCTGGTTTTTCGCTTCCGCGACTTTTCCCTTTGTTCCAATCAAGGTGGGGCGCTTTTTTGCCAAATGTTGTGGATAATTTGAAATTATGTTCTTTAATTATTTCGGAATGGGACGTGACGCGAATCAGACAAAAAGGATACCTGTAGAATAAAAGTTCGTCTCCTTAAACTTATTGATCAACCCCTATCCCTTTGTACCAAGCTCGCGTCTTGAATCCAAATGCGTTCTCTTTCAGCGTCTTTTTCGTTTTAGTCTCATCCACCTTTTTCTAATAGACGCTACTAGAAAACCAATATCGGGGACCCCTTTCGAAATTGTATAATATTATCTTACGCGCGACTGATTCACGAAGTCCGGGTAACCACGACGGTCAGTTGTTATTTCCGTAAAAAGATACGTTCACGTCCAAGCATACGTTGAAAAAACATTGTAATTTATGCTCTTTAAAAACTTCTTTCTTTGCAATATGTAGCGGAACTTTATCGAGATTAAGTGGAGACAAATCTGTCAAAGAAAGAAACTGAATTTTCTTAATTAGTTCAATTAAGTTAATACTTAATACGATAAATAAGAGAAATTAAAAGGACGTGAGGATACCGGGCAGTTTGCTGTGCTGACATACTACCAGATGGAGAATCTGGGGAATGCTGCTGAAGGCAAGGAGGAAGATGAAAAGAAATTTTTTGCAGATAGTTTCAAGCTGATTTTATTTTGATGCCTCATTATTCGTCCAGGTATAGAATTACCCCCCCCCCTCAGGCCCCGTCGCTCGCTGATCTCGAAAAAGGGTCGCGTGAGAGTGTTTACCCCCCCCCCCATTTTCTAAAGTTTTAACTTAGCACCACTATAAGGCATGCGTATGCAAAATCTGAGACCAATTGGTTTGTCGTGTGTAAAAGCAATGCACGTTTTACTTTCAAAAACAGCATCTTAGGAAAAATTCCGTGGGGAGGGGGGGGGGGCCTTTTAGACAGCGAAATTTGATGGCCGGTCTGGCACACCTTCCAGGTATAGGCTACGTATTGTAAAAATTCCAGGACTCTAGGACCATTCCCCTAGAAGTAGTTCAATACGGTAGAAGTTTTTTAATTCTTAAAAAAATGCGCTAAAAAGTTTGCGTATTTTGTGAACGCTTACTACACATTCACCAAAATGTTAAAAATTGTTTATTATTTAAGTCAGAAAAAAGGCTTGTTCTTAAATTTTTAATACTTTGGTATAGTAGGCGTTGAGAAAACGTCAAAATAATTCATTGATGGTTCCCTTAAATGACTGAATAAAGGATCATATTGTCCCATGTCTCGTATTCGTAATAAAAAATGGTACTCAATACAGTATTATATGTACTTACTGTTGTTCCGGTTCTTATAAAAATATGAAGTTGATAATGGTTTCTCAAAGATGAAACGTCGCCGTTAAAATTTGTGAGCGCCATCTTGTATAGTTTCAGCAGCATTTCCTATGGGGAAGTGATATTTTTTTTATATCATTTCAAACAGTGTCAGAAAAAATAAAAACGAATATGGTTAATTTCCGGGTTAATTTCGGTTTTTTTAACGTCTTCGGAACTGATCGGAATTTTTAAAACATCATTTTGCTAAGCCTTAAAATACACAACTCCGACATTTATATTTATATAATTTTCATGTTAGAATTCGATAGGAAAATTACTTACTTTGACCTTAATCTCATTATCTGTTACCTATTTCATAATTAACACAAATTGCAAATGATAGAAGGTTTTTAGGGGCATTTTTTCGAAAGAAATGTGATGGTTTTGTCAGTCTGTCTGTCCATCCGTCTTAGTATTGTACGTGAAAGTTAATCTTGAACTTTTGCTTTGAAGTGTATTTCTTATGGCAATAATTCCATGGCCGATTGTGATTGAAACCAAATTCATTCGTTTGCATAGTCGCCGTCAACATGGCCATGGAATTATTGCCATAAGAAATACATTGTAAACTTCAAAGAAAAAATTCAAGATTAACTTCCGCATAAAATACTAAGTAGGTATTTGTAATTTTGTTCTCTCTATCGAGTAAAATTAAAATGCAATACCGCGTCCATAAGAAAGTTGATGTGATTTACTCGAAACCCACGAGTCATTTAAATTTTACAATCAGAAAACTGAAAAAAAATCACTAAGAGTTTGTTAAAAGTATTTTTTGATATCTTTCAAACGAGCAATTTGGTCATAACTTTGCTATTTGTAGAACTACAAGAAATGATGAATAGGATAAAATTAATCATCATAAAATGTTGCATAACTTTACCTATTACCCGAATTTGTATTTCTTGCGGTTTGCGAGATCCCTATAGTGGAAGTGAAAAAAACTCACCCTGTATATACATTATACTTGGTATACCAAAAGGAGAACCTGAAAACAAAGTTTGAAACAAAAATGAAATATTCAAATATTAATTAGGTTTGTTGAATTTAATTATAATTAAAAATGTAAAGTGAAGTCTACTTGGGAGTCCAAATTGTTGAAGTCCGACATGAAATCTGGGAATTATGCCTAAAGTCCGTGAAATCTAGTGAAATCCAGAGAAATTATGTATGAAATCCGTTGAAATCCATGAAAATATTCATGAAATTTGTACATGATTTTGACTCGTGATCTACCCCTCGCCGGCAACCGTAACCCTAACAACTATTGAGACAGAGTATATGTCTCCAGCTTTTGCCAAGAAATTGTCGTCGCAAATTTGTGAGGTAGAACTTTGGGATTTGTAGTTTGACGTTGCAGACATATTAATCTAGCCACTTGTCACAAAAGGCAATTCCAGTATGGGGATATTGAAGAAAGAAACTCAGGTAGTTTCAGTCAGAAGAGTTGTCAGACATACAGAGTGGCCCAACGAGAAGTATGCAGAGGACTTTTTAGGGTATTAAATTTAGAAATTTCGAAAAATCCTCGAACACGTCAATTTTGTATTCGAGGGGGACAACTTTTGGAATACAAATCACGAACCCAAGTCTTCACCCCTCTACGTAGGGAGCTTAACCCCTAAAATTTTAAATGGAATCCTATGGCAAATGGCACATTATTTGAAAGCCAATTTAATCGTGATTACTAATCTGCTTTGCTTTTTAAATTCTATTGATTCGTTTCGGAGATATTCGCATTTGAAATGGTTTTTTCCCCTGATTTAAGTCCTTTAGATTACTTCTTGTGGGGATATTTAAAAAATAAAGTTTATGCTACTCCGCCCGGAACATTACAAGGGTTGCGAGCACGTATAACCATAGTGTAAGAATAGAATACACTATGGTATAACTCAACAATTTCGAGCGATTACCCCTGAAATCTTGCAACATGTACGGCAGCGTTTTGAAGCAAATCTTTATTATTGCATGGAAGCAGGCGGAAGGCAATTCGAGCATTTATTGAAATAAATGTTGTGTGTTTAAAGTTATTTGTTATTTTTTGCACAATTTAAACCTTGTATTAAAATTTTTAAATTTTAATACAAGGTGACTTAGATCACATTTGTTTTGGTTTTTTTTAGAAAAAACCATTTCAAATGCGAATATCTCCGAAACGAATCAATAGAATTTAAAAAGCAAAGCAGATCAGTAATCACGATTAAATTGGCTTTCAAATAATGTGCCATTTGCCATAAGATTCCATTTAAAATTTTAGGGGTTAAGCTCCCTACGTAGAGGGGTGAACACTTGGGTTCGTGATTTGTATTCCAAAAGTTGTCCCCCTCGAATACAAAATTGACGTGTTCGATGATTTTTCGAAACTTCTAAATTTAATACCCTAAAAGCCCTCTGTATACTTCTCGGTGGGCCACTCTATATACTTCACTTCAAGATTATTAATTATTATTGTTCTTTTGGCAATAAACTTATTAACTACATTAAGATCATATAACAACAAATCATTATCCATATTAGGTATTTACGAAGCAACACTATGCTATCAAAATGGGGGCCAATGGTGTACGACAACCAATGGAGACTTGGCTATTTGCATTCTGGAACCAAGATGGCTTAAAACAAAAATACAATCTTAAGGGTTCCGAAATCGGAATATCCCTTGGGGTGTATCTATGCAGATCTTCGGAACCAAAATGCTAACTGGAACCAAAATGGCGACGAGCAAAAATATCAACCCCGAGGTTAATGAACCAACGTCTTCTGTTTCAAATGTACCGCAGCAGCATGAAACTCAAATTACTTTTCTTTTGTGCGTAATTAGTTCCGTCCGTGCAATCAACTGTAGACTGCCTGCAGTCTTCTCACGAAGTTTTTTAAAAGGGCGCTCTCGTTCTATCTTAATAACAGTGAATGTGAAACGCGATCGAGGATTAAATTCCATTTCGGACAATGAAATATAATTCCTGACCGCAATGCGGATCTCACTCCAGTGATTCACACGTCGGTGCTCTTTATTTGTTCGCGATTATCTCTCGTACCTTCTTTGTTTAAGTGAACAACAACAAATCATTATATATGTATACGTGCGCCGCCCAAACCAGGAAATGCGTTACTCATTCTAACCCAGTTCAATTCGTGACGAAGCAAATCGACGAACGCACTAGGTGAATGTAAAGTAATCTTGATGGACGTCGCCGCCATCTGGACGGATTCCTTTGTGCAAAACCCCTCAAGTGAGCTACCAAAGGAGACCGTTGAAAAAACGGGAAGCTTGCACAAAAGATTATTCATTTGGACCTGATTCAATTGTCAATACCTGTACTCCTTTCAGCTACGTACTTTTTAATTAAATTGAGCAGAGTTTGGTTGCAAACTTCCTCATTTCGTCTCACCACCCGGCGAGTCATCACCACCACTAGCCTTTGAAAAGTATTCACTTTCGTATACCGATTTTGCCCAAATCCTAAACGAATTTGTTGGAATGGTTGTCTATATTTGAAATGTACATACCTCTATGCAATTTTCCGTTTCAGCCTATATTGCTAAAAGGTCGTTCCTAAGGGAAAACCACAGATTATGTATTTATTGATCTTCATGGCGATGGGGAAAATACATGTGCAAAAATATACCAGAGAAAACCAACCACCACCAGAGAATCTTCAAGATTGTATACAGACCTTTTGAAAATCTTTATTCCATGGTGTCTCGGAATCTTTGACAAAAGAATGGTTAAGTTTTGCAAGCTTTCCTGGAATCAGGAAGAATTAGCTTCGGGACCGCCAACGAATCCAAATTCCAACTTTTTGGAGACAATTGTTTTTTATTGTTTTCGCCAAGATGTCCAATTATCCTGACCAAATTAGTCAAATCCAAATAAATGACAGAATATCCCAATGGTCTTTTGCGTATGAAAACGGGTTGCTCACTCCTTTCTTGATTTAATTGACTTGCACTTACTACTGTGGACTTGAATTTCTTTTTTATAAAAATGATTCCATAATATTAATTCCCAACTAACTTTTGGCTTAAGGTTACACAATTACTGAAGAGTTCTCCTCCTGAAAATTGACTTCAAAGTTAAGTTTTCTGATCTGTTTGCTTGTAAAAATCAAAGACGGACGGACAGATAGTGTGCAGCAATAGCGCAGGAAAATGTCAAAAATTCCGGGCTTCTACGGTTTTGAACTACTCTTAAGAGAATGGTCTTAGAGTGGAATTTTTTGCAATATGTACCCTATACCTTGAAGGTGTGCCAGATGGCTATCAAATTTCGCTGTCTCAAAGGGGGGGGGGGTGCTAAGTTGCTGTTTGTGAATGTAAAACGTGCATGCGACAACCAACTGATCTCAGAATTTACATGTCAATGACTTTTAGTGGGGCCAAGTAACATTTTTGATGGAGGAGCGGGGTGGGGTGAACACACGTTCTACCCTTCATGGTATTCTAATGAAAGGTCTCACCGAAATGAATTGGGAACTGTATCTTTCCTCTCCGACATCATAGGTGGCCGGAGGGAGGGAGTATAAATTAATTTGATCTTGGTATTTTAGTTAAATGTCTCAACAAGAGAAACTGTTTTCTACCAACTGTCGCCACACTTTCTGACTCCTTATCAAAGGAAGGGATTAGAGGGAACGAGGGGGGGGGGAACTGGTTTTATCCTTCATGGTACCATTGAGTAATAAATATTCACTGAAAGATTTTAACGAAAGGAATTAATTTCTATCAACCAGAGATTTAAAAATTAATTTTATCTTTGTATTCTAATTAAAGGTCTCAACGAAGATAACCGTTTTCCCGTTTTCTACCAACTACTACCCTTCTTTCTGTCCTGTTATCAAAGTACGGGGTGGAGGGGGGGGGTGGAACTAGTCTTATCCTTTATGGTACTCTAATGAAAGGTCTCAACGAAAGGAATTAATTTCTACCAACCACAGCCCTCATCCTCGACCCCTTATTGTGATAGGGTATATTCCCTTATACCTCAAGAACGGATAGTCTGAAGAAGGTACTCACAAAGAGCGATTGAGACGTCTGCAAGGAATATATCCATTGGTGATGTCAAAACAAAAGCTATTTATGTTTAAAAAAATGCGCTTTATCTGCACAAGAGTTGTGCACAATTTATACTTGTTTTCTTAGGTAAGGACATATGCAAATGTTAACAATTTTAAGTAGGCTTCGAATTTGGACGAAATCTTCTGTAAACGTGTTCTTTATGAGTGACAAATTGACCATTTTTTTGAATTTGTAAGGGGTATTTTTGTTTTTGGGAATATCATCTATATTTTGCACATGCCTAATTCACACCTATACGGGGCACAATTTATACTTGCTTCACTCTGACAGCACATATAATAGTTAGGGAGGGAACACAAACATATCGAAGGCGAAAGTACACCATACTACCACAGATTTCAGTACTACTTAACAGTTCGTTGCGGAGTTCAAACTGATTTCTAATCAACAAGGGAACATTTAAGAAGATTTGATAACATTACAAAAACTGATGTTATATTCTCGTCATGTTAATGAGTATATTATTATTTAAATCATTAAAATGTCATCCTTTGGGGCAGTGGCTAATTGTCAGATGGTGTGGATAAAAATCCATTATTGTGCCAAATAGACCGTGGAAATCAGTTTCTTTGACAAAACGTCAGTTAGATTGATACCCAATGAAATTGACCCCGCAGATATTATCATTGAGCCCCAGTTGCACCAACAAAATTAAGCCTTGCTTAAAGTTAAGTCGAACATAAAATCTATGGCAACGATTATTAAGACAAACCTTGCTATGGTATTTAAGTTATGCTTAACTTTAAGGGATACTTAATTTTGACGGTGCAATTTGCCCTTAGGGTGGTTCGCCTCCGCGATTTACGGATCATCTTTTATAATACTCTATGGATATTTTTGTCGAGCAGAAAAATGGCTTAATAAGTAGTTAGTAGATCCAATGTATTCCAAACAACATGAAAATGCATTTACTTATCTCACTGACTAAGGTAATTAGAACTTAGAAGGGCGATTGGTATACAAGTTAACTTAATATGTAAAACGTCTATGTTATTTTAATTGCAAATTGAATTGATCGCCAAGGTAACGCATCGAAACCACGCTTGGTATTAACATGAAAGCGCTAATTAAATGCATAATTCAGGCGCACGTCTCAACTTCAAAGTAATAAATTAATAAAGAGTAAAGGTGTGTGTGCCATAAGAGCGGAGCAGAGTTCAATCAAAACCACGCGAAATGTAGATTAAATTCGTCCCAATTAAGTCGTACACTTAACGCTAATTTAACTAAACTGCACAAAGTTCAGCGACGTTTAACTTAATTTTGGGCGTTTAGATTACGGAGTTAATTGTATTATAACAACCTCGGAAGTAATTTTTCTCGTGACATCGCACTCGCGCGAAAGCCTAAAACGCATATATTCCCTTAATAGTTGAGTTTTATCTTTGTTGAACTCAAAAGCACACTTGATCTATTTGTGTGCACATATGGAAAAAATTCGCATACCTATATCTGTTTATTGATAAGGTTCACGATTGGGACAGGAAAACGCAAATGAAATGCATGTCGCCAAGACCTCAACCCAATTAAGTAATTACAAGTTCGAAACCCGACCAACGTTCAATTTTCTAATTAACAACAACCGAAGAAGTCTTAAGTAATAAAATAATCCTCTCGGAACATTTTCCTCCAATTAGTCCCTCTGAAACACGAACAAAACTCACATTAAAAGCAAATTCGTGGTCACAAAAAAACCCTTTTCACAGTTACGTAAATAATTAACGGGCATTAAACTTTTAAGCGACACATAAAATTTATTCGCGTTTTCTCCCCGTTTTAAATATAGGCGATATGCATTCGCTCGCAAATTTCATCGGATGTTGTATACGTGATGGACATTTTGATTTGGGGAAAAGTGGACTGATGAAACTTTAATTGGTCGAATTTGGGTTTCATTTGCGAGTGTACTTGTTAAATATTTAAAGCAGATTCCCACACGTTAGAGGAGATGGGAGCGAATTATTACTGCTTTGGGGGTGCTTTGCAATCTGAAGACTGCGTTAGACACACCTGGGCATCCAAATTCACGCCCCAACACATCTCCAGGAAGTCATCCGTTTATAGCATAGGTACTATGATCGCACGAGTTTTCCGGTACCTTCTAATTTTGGAAACTTCCCCGGCAACTGCATTGATGATTTATTGCCCAATTTTCAATTGTAAACGCATTCCTTCGGCGCAGCTTGAAATGAAAGAAAACCCCCATAACTGCAGCAATAAAATTTAACGACAGTTGAAAGAGTCTTATTGTTCTTAATTTAAATTTTATTATTAGCTATAGAACGGGTCACCCACTAAAACCATAAAATGGTAACGAAATACTTTTATCATGGTGCGTCTCGATTAAAATTACAATGATCCAATGTTTTTAATTTTGTTTATAATGAATTCACTATGTGTAGCAAATCAAAGATAATCTCTAATCTCCAAAGTAGTGGGATAATCGACATAACTTCTTCGACATCTATAAACAAATATGGTATGCAAGCGATCCTTAATGAGAAGATATGGTAAAATAGATTGTCAAGAATAAAACATGCGTATTCTGGACAACATTAATTAAAAATAGCGCTTCGATTAAGCTAAAATACGCACAAAAGTTAGCAATGGCAAACGAGCAGGTAATAGATTTCCACATTTAATGTAAATATGCAAAAATACGGAAAATTGACAAAAATAAATTACATATAATAAAAGGTATTCCACCCCTAATAGTGCAACTGTACTTTCAGTTCAAATTGGAAGCCTTGTAAGTTCTACTCTCTCCCTAATCATTTCATTCGATAGGGATAATGCCAAAATCCCTATAATTCTAAATTTCGTAATAGGGAAAGAAATCGATTACCGAAAAAGCCTCGGAAAAAGCATTCCTTGACAGGAAGCTGTATGCTCTTTATTAAAACATTTGTGTCAGACGTTCAGACTACCAATTAAAACATGCTGATGTACCAATAGCACCGAATGCGGTCGAGGTTATTTTTCAGAAAATGAGGAAAATGTGGCAATTGGAAGGCATCGGAAATATGAAGGATACGGAGAAATTATGGAAAAAATAAATATAAATAAAAATATATTATACACAATTATAAAAAGTTTGCTGCCAATCTACGTACCTACTTTAACCACGTACTTCCTAAGCGGAAGTCAAGGGGAGCATATATTTTTTTGTGGCAACCACTAATTTTCGTTAAATATTATTTAAGAGTACACTTTTTTGGATATAGCACCAGGACTTTATGAGTATGTAATAAAAATAATGGTTGCTATTTAAAAAAAATATGTTCTCCATGACCATGCAGAGGCACGCCACTGACCACAAAGTACGTAGATTGGCAATTTGCAATTTTGCGGAAACTAAGAAAAATGCAAGTATTTTGGAAGCAAAACAATAAAGTTGAAAAAATTAAATTACCACAATATGTGTTTTGTATTAGATTTAACTCGAGAGTTAATTATACAAATGCAATTTTATTGTATTCAAGCCAATATTAATGACGGATCATCGATATATTTATTATATAAATACTTGATGATTAAGGAAATTTAATACATTACAATATGGTGACCTTTCTAAGGATGTCACTTGCCACTTACTATTTAATGGTTTAATAAATGTTTATAATAGCCGTAATGATAATTTCCATAAATCTTAAAGATGTTGCGAAGAAATAAAAATGGTCTCTCCCCTCCCATTGAAATTCTCGTAAATACTAAGGAAACAAAGATATATATATATATATATATATACGCATTGAATGGCTATATTAAATAATATGATGCATTGCCAGAACAAAATATCACTTTTACAATGATATTGTAACGGGAATCTAATTAAGTGATTTATTTATTTATAATTGACAAAGAAAGAATTTATTCTAGCACTAAGGTACTTGTACACAATTTATAACATGTAAATTTATCACATACCTAGGCGCGAGAAATCACTACGAATCAATTTGCCGTCGATGTTGGAACTGTCATTAAACACAATGCGATTTCTTATATAGCAAACCGAAGGTTTCTCGCAACATTACGGGCATTCTCGAGAAATCCCGAATACCTGAAAAGTCGGCATATCGCATTTCTCGAAAAGAACGCTGTCGTTCCTTATCGCCGGTGAGCGGTGACTAATCGTATATGGTGCCCCGCTATAATATTTGATGCGGGAGATAAATGCATAAACCTTTTATGACGCAACTGTCAAAGGACCAAACGTACCTATTTAGTTCACTATCCCCAAAAGAAGATTAAGTGACGTAGCACATCAAAAACCACCACTAAAAATGGTGCATCACATGACATTGTGCACGCTTAAATTAAACTCATTATGTGGTAGTCGGTTACCTGTAAAAAATGAAATACTATTTTTTCCACGCGAGTTATGTAATTATCGAAGCAAGTATACAGAATGTCTAGCTTGGAACAAATTCAGTAAATCAAAGGTTTTTTTTCAGAAATATTTTCGGACACGTCCATATTATTATAAACTGCGCTTTTTTTGATGTAATAACATTTTATACAGAGTGTCCCAAATTTGAGATATGACGTCAACGACTATTTTTTTAAATGACAACCTAGTGACTATTCTTAAAGAGTATATAAAGTGACATGTGTGCGGTGAACAACACTCTAGCACAACAGTGGAACGACTAATACTCTCAAATACGTCGACTATGATGCTACACGTCATATTTGTTTTTATAACTTACTTACTATTGTTATAAGACGTCAGTTCAACAAAAAAATGATAAACCAATACCTTTTGGTATTCCACTTTTGTTACTAAATGGCAAGATATAGAAATTTGACACACATGTGTATCTACATTGATAAATACTTAAGAAAAATCATAAAACCATTAGGGTTGCCATTTAACAAATAGTCGATGATGTATTTCAAATCTGGGACACCCTGTATAAAATTTTATTACATCAAAAAGAGCTCGGTTTAAAATACCGCTGTGTGCAATGCCAAACGGTCACTAAGCCACCCACTAAACAAACGTCCAGCTGGCTCAATTAAATAAAGTCACTCATAGAAACAATTAACATGAAACTCTTAAAATCCAGGATCGTAATTTGGGCTCAAACTGATGACTAATTGCTGTAATAAAAAAGTGGAGACAGTGCCAGCGACAGATACCGAGCTACAAGCGATCGATCGAAACAGATTAAATGAAGTCTTAATTACCTTGCAATGTCAATAATCCAAATAATGGCAAAATTTCTATTGAATACATTTCTCCCTCTTGTCGCATCTTCGATTACACTCCCTAATCCTTTAGTTGAAATAAACAAATCAACTCTTACCTAAACGCGCACCTGCGACAAACATCTGTTTACAAAATTAATTAACTTTTAGCGATAAGCGCATCTACGACCGGAGAAAAACATAGGATAAACTTTTCAAATATTACTCAAATAATTTCCAGATGTTCCTTGTCCTATGACATAATTTCTTTACCTTTAAAAAATAAACAAATTACAATGCGACCATAAACAAAAATTGACGTCGACTAAACCACGTAATCTAACATAATACTAATCGACGTGTTCGAGTGTATTTCCGAAAAAAAAAACTATGATTTACTGAATTTGAAACCCAAAATAGTACCGATATTGTTATTAAAAAAATGTATAATGTTATTCCCTACAATGGAAAGTAATTTACAAATAAAATAAACGGCATTTTTACGTTAGGTTCCGAGTTATAATAAATAATTTGGCCACCAGATCAGTATTAAGTGCATACAAGTTATCCCAAAGGCGAGTTTCCTTAGGGATAATTGTTTGAACTTGAACGGAAGAGTTGTCATCGAGGTTGTCATGAAAACAAATGAGCCCGGCGGCGCGTTTTGACAAAAATTTTTCAGTTCAGCTCGTATGGTTTCTCCATGAACGGAAAACGGAACTGTAAACAACGCTATCTAGACGCGATTTCGGTCTAAACACCGAAGATAATGGTTGGGCCACCCTGTATGTGGTAAAATTTCAATTTTTAAGTGCAAACCCGGTGGGTTATTTATGAACAAACACAAAGTTGGTATATTTTACTTAAATTTGTTTTTTCTTTTAGAAATTTTGTTAGTTGCGTAACCTTTTTGTTTTAAACTTATTGCTTTTGTAATTTATTCAATTTAGGGGTTTATTTGATGGTGGAATTGGTGCTTCCTCAAATACGCAGACAACGAGTAAACGACTGCTGCTAGTTTTCACAACGATTGAAAAGCGTGACATTTTTTTACGCTAAATTACGGGCAGTCAGCCCGATTTATTTTGTTGAAGACGCAGTTCGTTATTTTTTGTTTAAAGTTTAACGCGTGTTGTCCGATTTCGGTAAAAAATTTGCCAAATTAAAAAGGAAGCAATGTAGTACAGCGAGGCATTTTGTTAAGGTTCTCCTCTTTTTAATAGTTAAAAGTTTTTATCTTCGGAACAGCGGCCAATTTGTTGATCTTAATCGTTTTAATTCGGTGTTATGATTCAAAGTGAAATTCATTGTCATTGTGTGTTTAATCGAATCCATTATGCGACCCAGATAGAGTTTTCATGTTAGATCTTTTTTCGTTTCATGCCTAAGATTTACTCCAGGTGTTCACATCAACGATTGTGTAATAAATTCTTTAAGCCTTAAGAGACCCTGAGTGACAAAATAAGAGGGGATGAGGCACACGTTTCGAAAATATTTTGGAACTTTTTGAAATGAATAGGTCGTATTGGAAATATTTAGAATTGAAAATATGATAGCTAAAGCGAACCACAATGTTAATGGTGTCTTATTACAGATATATCTACTTACCAGCCTGCGGCCTGCCTACTTATCTTATTTGAAATCATCTCTTGAGTAGTTTCGAATAACCGAATCAACGAATTTAGAAAGGCGACTGGACACAAATCTAGAAGATTTGGCAGTTTAAATCAAAATCAAAGATTTAAAACACGTGCATTACGTACACTATACAATGATAGTATCAGTATGTATAATAATAAACATTGTGCAAATTAAAAAAGTTACTTCCGGATTGCACGTTTTGAGCTGAGCAAGCAGACAGAGAAAAAGTAGGAACATTTCCGGCAATGAAACACCACTGAAACATTCTGCTTTGATGTACCTATTACAAAATGTTATTAAAAGAAAAGGAAATAAAAGCGCAGTAAAATTACCACAGCCAATCACATACAAATTTCCTAAGCTTGTCGTAATTAACAAGGTCCACCTTTTCGGCTTTTCCGCTGACTGATGAGTTGACCGCATCCGATGGAAAAGTCCACGTGGATCTAATATTAAAATCAAATTGCTTGAAAATAAGCTCAAAGAATTCCGTTACATTAAATAATTGGCGATCTGCATTCAAGTAGTAGTTTACAAAGCCTTTGTCTTCGAAACTCGTTCAAGTGCCCCTTCAGCTCGTCGAGAGATGATCGTGATGAAGCATCAGGGTCACTGGGGCAATAAGCGCGGAAATTGAATTAGAAAATTGGACGACGATCTTCTCATTCTCAGCCGTCACGGTAGCAAGCATCTTATTATTACATACATCTGGAAGTAATTAAAAATGCAGCTGCAATTGAAACATAAAAGTGTAGCCCGACATTTCCGTAGTCGATGACGTCAGGTCATTTTTATTTTTAATTCGTTCAAAATCGTTTCGAAAAATGGTTCCCTCTCCCTCATCATTATTCACGAATTTAATTAGCCGTACGCGTGAAATGCGTCTATTTTCAAGAGGTGCGTGTTTGGCGCCAGCGTTCTGGTTCCGGATCACGATGACAAGTTAATATTTATATTACCAATTATGATTAACAAATTCACTTTATCCATTGAATGATCGCTTTCCCTTAAAATTTTGGTGCTGCTTTTGAAACTGCTAAAAACGCCTCGCGTGAATAGATTCGCATATTTAATATGAAGTTCCACAATCAGTATTCAAATAAGTGCGAATGCAAAAATATGCTAGCCACATAATATTGAGCGACACAAAAGTCTGTTCACCCACAACTACGCAATGATTTAA
The DNA here is from genome assembly GCF_008802855.1 of Photinus pyralis. NCBI lineage: Eukaryota > Metazoa > Arthropoda > Insecta > Coleoptera > Lampyridae > Photinus > Photinus pyralis. The sequence goes on from NW_022170819.1 coordinate 18,369,142, forward strand.
AAGAATTCGATTCTACCTTTTTCTATGGCTTTATACCTAATTATTATATAATTCCAAAGGCGCTTTATTCTTACCCTGCATAGTTTATTGTTGCGTCTAGTAATGGACCAATGGACGTAGAATAAAAAACTACATCTTGTTTTATTCAAAAAGTGATACAAACAAAATATTTTTTGCAAATCGCATTGCCTTTGAAAATAGATGAATTGGCAGAAGATGTCCTCCGACCCATCCCCACTATACTTAATTAAATTTATTAGTTTCTTCAAAGATACCATATATTCCTACGTTCAATAATAACTAAATAATACCAATTTCTTCCATTTCAAACTTAATGACAGTATATTTACATACCTCCATTAACTTAGCCCCCCCCCTCCATCCAACCACCCGTAAAAAATCCAACACATTCTAAAAATTAATGCTAATTTGTTACCATTTTCAAAATTTTGTTGCTCAAATAAAACGGCCGTTTTTAAAAATTAGAGGGTGGGGCCAGCTTAATATAAACCTGGACCCACCAAAAAAAAAGATTGCGTGCAAAAAATCGGGCGAATGTTACGCATACATTTGTAGCTATTTTGTCGCTGTAAAGTTACAATAACTATGACATGCAATTTATCTTGTACCGAAGGTTATTACATTATACATTAAGGGTTACTTATAAAGGGCCAACACCATTAAATGATTTGAGTTACAAAAGGATTCGTTAGAAGATTAAGAGATATTATATTAAAGATTTTAAGAAAATTAAATCAAAAGTAATGTTTGCTCTCTGACAGCGCTACAACAATATTCGCCATGCGCACGTCAACCGACTGGAACGCACAATTCAAATTTAATCACCTAAATATTTTGTTTCTAAAGTAGTTATTACCTACAATTGTTCATTCCATTGTATTTAACAATAATTAATGCAAAATAGAATTTGTTGCTAACTATAAACAATAAAAAAATATGTGAGAATGAGACCGCACGTAGACAGAGAGTAATACTTTTAATGTGCACAAATAATTTGTTGCTCAAGTTGTTTTAACCTACAATTGTTTATTGCATTGTATTTAACAATAATTAATGCAATTGCGAATTTGTTGCAGATTATAAACACTAAAAAATAGGTGAGAATGATACCACTCGTAGACCGAGAGCATTTTCCCTTACAATGTGCATAAATAATTTGTTGCTCAAGTGGTTATTACTTACAATTGTTCATTGCATTTAACAATAATTAATGCAAAATCGATTTTGTTGCTAACTATAAATAATAAAAAATAGGTGAGAATGTCACCACACGTAGACCGAGAGTATTTTCTCTTTTAATATGTACAAATAATTTGTTGCTCAAGTTGATCTTGATATTACCTACATTTGTTTATTGCATTGTATTTAACAATAATTAATGCAAATGCGAATTTGTTGCTGACTATAAACAATAAAAAAATAGGTGAGAATCAGTCCAATTCTGTAACTAACAAGTTTGCAATATTGCTAAGTATAGCAAGATTGCTCACACAAAATTCTAGCAATATTATGAGCAATAATAACAAATTTGTCATTCTCTAACTACCAACTTGAGCAATATTGCTAATATTCCTACACTTCGTCAAATTGCTACGAACTAGTCAGAACTTAGTGACAGAGTGTTGTCACTGGGCCTAAAATTAGACCCATTAGGCCTACTGAACTCTTACCACCTAAATTCACAACTGTATAAACTTTTTAATTGTAAGGTTAGGTTATTTTTGATTTAAAACGGATTAGGCGCGTTGTGCTTTAAAAGTGACGTGCGACTTGTAATTGGTATTTGCTCGCCATGGAAAATACAGATACCAAACAGCGTGGCGCTAGAATAACATAGGAGCAACATTCCATAATTGTGGACAATTTAGAAAACAAGTAAAAAAGTTTTCGCCCTAAGGCGATTAACTAGCGCATTTTCCAATGCCCAATGCGATTATCTTTCCTAGAAGGATCTGTTATTAAAATTTCTCTATAAATAAGAAATAAGAAATTTGGCAGTTGCGCAGTTTGCGCATGCGCACGTCTGATGTTTACAATATGCGATATGCTTATCTTTATTAGAGACAGCTATGTTTAAAATTTCAAAAAAATTTCTCTATAAAAAGGGAAGTTGACATTGCGCCGTTTAATCGTCAAGACTTTGCTTGCCTCAGATGCCAGAGTTATACGCTACCCAATGCAAAAAGAACGAACTAAATATCTTGAACTGTAGGAGTAGTTAAGGCCTCGGACAGACGGTCAGAGAAAGTGGCTGCAATAGCGCACCCAACTTCTTTGGAAAATGCGCTAAAAATGCCATGTTAGTTCATGAAAGAACTACTCCAAACAAACGATATTAAAAACATGAATTTTGGGAAGCATTGAATCAACAGCGTTTAAAAATTCGTATTTAAACCATCCACCTGCCATATTTGAACTTGCTAAGACTTAACAACAGCACTTTACCTATTGCTAGGGTCAAGCAATTGAATTGTTAAAATGTTAGGCAACATTGCTAGGTTTGTCGGTACAGAATACCACTTTTAACAAATATTGCTTATCTAGCAATTACCTTCACTATTAGCAAGTTGCTAAGGTTATTTTAAGTTACAGAATTGGACTGAATGGCTCCGCTCGTAGGTCGAGAATATTTTCCCTTTTACTGTGCACAAATAATTTGTTCCTCAAGTTGTTTTTACCTACAATTGTTCATTGTATTGTATTTAACAATAATTAATGAAACACCAAATTTGTTACTGACTATAAACAACAAAAAATAGGCGAAAATGGCTCCGCCCGTAGACCAAAAGCATTTTTCTCTGATACCGCGTACGTGACTTTTTGGATATTTTTAAAGACAGATATTTACGAGATTTTTTCAAATTAGTTTCGGCGAATCTAATAAATACTTTAATCCCTGTTGTCCCTGTTTATCCCAATGAACATTTTTCATTGGTTGTTATTAAAATTATGTAGTAAGTAATAACAACTTGAGCAACAAATTATTAGTGCACATTATAAGGGAAAATACCTATTTTTTTTATTGTTTATAGCAAATTCGCATTTGCATTAATTATTGTTAAATACAATGCAATAAACAATTGTAGGTAAAAACAACTTGAGCAACAAATTATTTGTGCACATTATAAAAGAAAAAATACTCTCGGTCTCGCTCTCGGTCTACGTGCGGTGTCATTCGCACCCTCGTTCGCACCTATTTTTTATTATTTTATAGTTAGCAACAAAGTCGATTTTGCATTAATTATTGTTAAATGCAATGAACAATTGTAAGTAATAACCACTTGAGCAACAAATTATTTATGCACATTGTAAGGGAAAATACTCTCGTTCTACGAGCGGTGTCATTCTCACCTATTTTTTATTGTTTATAGTCAGCAACAAATTCACAATTGCATTAATTATTGTTAAATACAATGCAATAAACAATTGTAGGTAAAAACAACTTGAGCAACAAATTATTTGTGCACAAATTACTCTCGGTCTACGTGCGGTGTCATTCTCACATATTTTTTCTTGTTTATAGTTAGCAACAAATTCTATTTTGCATTAATTATTGTTAAATACAATGGAATGAACAATTGTAGGTAATTTTGAATTGTGCGTTCCAGTCGGTTGACGTGCGCATGGCGAATATTGTTGTAGCGCTGTCGTAGAGCAAACATTACTTTTGATTTAATTTTCTTAACCTCTTTAATATAATAGTTATTGATTTTCTAACGAATCCTTTTGTAACTCAAATCATTTAATAGTCTCGGCCCTTTATAAGTAACCCTTAATGTATAATGTAATAACCTTCGGTACAAGAATAACCCACTTTTCTTTGCGAATTTCATTATCATAGATTGTTACTTTACAGCAATAAATTAGCAACAAATTTCTGCGGGACATTCGCCCGATTTTTTGCACGCAATCTTTTTTTTTTTTGGGTGGGTCCACCCTCTAATTTTTTTAAAAACGGCCGTTTTATTTGAGCAACAAAATTTTGAATACGGTAACAAATTAGCACATATTTAGCACCGAGTTTAGCACTAATTTTTAGAATAAGATAGATTTTTTACGGTTGGTGGGGGGGGGGGGGGCAAGTTTATAGAGGTTATTTACATGGGTAAACGGTCAAACGTTTTAGGTTCAGGTCATTATTTTGGGAGCACTAAATCCATAATTTTATTGTGTTCATTGCTTGATCCAGTTGCCCGTCGTCAAAAAAAGGCAATTTTGTTATTACGGGAGCGATTGATTTTGGCGGTACAATCCAATAGCCAACAACCACCTCATGACAAAAGTCGAAAGGGCCTGTTTCTGATCAAAACTTCAAACGCGATTATCTCGTGAACTAAATGTCGAAATGGGACATGCACTCGACTTGGCAAATGCGTGTTATAGTCTGGTCACTGGTTTAATCGCGGAACAAAAACCGATTCCTGAGTGTATTCTATCTATCAAGAAATTGGTGAAACATGTTGCAAGTAGGTATTTTCGAGAATATTTTGGACGAGCGACTACGTAAAACTGTCATTTCGTCATCAAGTTCTTTGGGGAGAACCATTGTGTGTCATATATTAAAACGTGTAACGTATAATTCTGAGAAATGGTCAGCCGTAGGGTCAGACGCAACGAAAAAGTGATACTGACCCTAAGCACTTCTTAAGATTTCACGAACGGATCTATGGATCGCTCCTCCGAGGCTTTTCAGCATGTGCTAGTGAATACTGTCACGTTCTTTTTGTTCAAGTGTCCCAAGCAGTGATTTCGCATGTATTATATTTTGTGTAATTTCTCGTAGTTCTGGAGGAATGTCATGCCAGAACAAAATACTGTCTGCTTTGTGTTTACTTTTAAATCCAGACGACTTGATATACATATCTAAAAATAATAAACATGGCTATTCTACTACGCTCGCCAAGTTTATTATTTATTTCCATCGCATCTTATGCATCCCTCGACGTTACCTCCGCCTTTACTATGTAATAGACAATCTGACGTTTCCCCTAAGTACTTTTTATTATTTTCAAAAACCTTTCGGCCCACTTCCTCCACATTTTCGCTATTAGTAATTCTGATGTTCGTCTTATATTAACGAATAAAGGTTTCCTTGAAGGATGCTTTGAAAGCCGAATTCGCAATTTTTTTAATTATTGATCCTAAAAACAAATAGGTATCTACGACAATAAAAAACACTTGGACTTGACTCCGGAGCTCTCAGTGTCACATATAAAGGGTTGGTCATTGAACTCGGAAACTATGGAAAACATGTCCCTTTCCGCATTTCTCTCACTCAAGGCCCCGCGAGATTCTCCTCACCCTCAACCCGTTCACCTACATCGTTATGTACAATGTTTCTCGCTCTGTCGCATTACGACAATAGCGGAAAAAATGTCAGATTCAAATGGAGTGCAGTTTAATTTGGGTTAAGTAATTAACGAGAAAATTATACATTATTCGAGAAGTAAACAAGGTTGCAAGGGTGCTGCTCGTACAAAAGCGTTTGGGAGTTGAGGGTAGAACGAACCCGGCTAAGGGCGTGGCTCTACTAAAATCGATCTACCACCCACACCCTTCGCAAAAATCCTGAGTAAGTTGCTGGAAGTAACTATTGATGACAAGTTCATTTGAATACTTTCATCAGTTTGTTGGGCCCCCCAAAAAAAAACAAAATGCCAACGGTGTTTTGCCGTAAGATGTCGCCGAAGAGTTTTTCGCTCATTGAGACTTTGCAATTCGATTAGATTGACAACGGGTCGTAATGTCAACAGAACTGACAATGTACTTCCCGCTTCATTTATCGACACCAAATTTGCACGATTTCGTCTTGATGATAGTGGCTATCTCGTCATGTCATTGTGTTTACATTTCTATTGAGAATTTCACATCTGACAAGGCTTCTCTCATCTTAGGAGATGCGTCAGCCGTCGAGGGGGTTGTTTATGAAAGGTGAAAGACCGATGCGATCACGAAATCTCTTATGTGACTCGCTCACAGAGATTCGGATCCAACAGCTCTGCTATTCTCACAGGTGTCAATGGTACTTCGCTTGCAATTGTTGTAATCACCCTGCAATTAACAAGAGTTCTGAAACCTTCGCAAGATTACTTACTACAGTATGATTCACATGACGAAAACCGGTCCAAAGAAACAAAATAATCCTGACGTGAGTGGCCTTCTGAAAGTAAATCACTTACAGGTTATCAAGGTGATGAAAAGCGTGCTAGTTGGGATGACTAAAACTGAAACATTCTCTTATAAAAGACAAACAATTGAATGATCCTTTGTACTTTCAATATACCTACCTCCTACCCACATTTTCGTTAAACGCAACCCCCGTATAATCGTATAAAGGCAAATAAGCAGAAAACTCTCTTTTTGCCCCTTTTCCCAACACACTAATTGTTTAAAAAGAAAATTAATAGTCTTCAGTTATATAAAGAGCACTTTCAGCTAAATGAAACCGCTCATGTTTAAACAATTAATTATTAATTAAGTACTCCATGGTGGTTAAGGACAGGAAATCCCAACTACCCTCTTCTCTTTTTTGCAACCGGTATAGGTACGAGAATCTTTTACGATTTCGATTTCGTTCCGGAAAATGATGAATGAAACCCCCCGCTAAAGTGCGAAAGGGGCGCTTCAGATAGGCTGAAAAATATTCCTGAAACTCTGTAGAGAACTTACCGGATTTTTTCCTTTACATGTATATCCGAGTTCAAACAACACACCCACTCACTAACGAATCTGTTACACTACTGAATTGAATCAAGATGGCGTTGAGGTGCATTAAGAAAATGAAAGCGGGGAAGGACACGTGACGCGCACCTGCCAATCACACACGTGGCATTTGGCGGGATCTTTTTTTGTAAATTTCGATTATTTACATATCAAAATTAAAATCGTGTACCGTGTTTTGCATAGGTACTCGTTCGCGACGGCGCTTACTTACACAATAAAATCGGAAGAAATTTGTGTTTTGTCTTTAATTTGCGTTTTCATTTCTGGAGTATTTTTGAAGAATTAAAAAAACCTAGCAAAAACTAATGCATTGGAAGTTTTAAAAACATGCTTCAATGAGAGGTGTAAAAGAAAGGTGAAAGTAAAACTCATAGTGCATTTTTACCATTCGAACGTTAATAAAGGGAGGTAAAAAAGGGGTAAAAAATGAACCACCCACTTTTTTCCCTGAAATACGTTTTGAAGTACAGATGTACAAATCAAACAAAATCTTGGTCTGTCTGCCTGTCTGTAGTTTCATTTCCGGCTAAACAGCTGAACCGATTGAAACCAAATTTGGCACACATATTCTTAGGCATAAAAGGAAGAACTTTTGGGCTAAATCGCGCATCTCCAAGTGTCTCAAAATAAGAAAAAAAACTGTTAATTTTTGACGTTTTTCCATATTATGGCTAAATTATTGCATCGAACTCAACAAAAATTTGGTACATATGTTATATACGAGGGTTGTCCAGAAAGTAGCAGACGTTTTGAAATAAAAAATTTTAAACTTGTAAAGTAAATCTCTTTATATACATTTGGGAGCTACACTCTTGGACTATCCCTATCGAACCGCTGCGTTGCGAGCCAGAGATCTTCATCGCTGGGAAGAGGTGGAAGTTTTGTTGTTCGACCAAAACGCCCGCCCGTACAAAGTCAACCGTACTGGACAGCTCTTGGATGATTTTGAATGGGAGAAAGGATCACCCTCCATACAGCTCGGATCTAGCGCCAAGCGACTTCCACCTCTTCCCAGAGATGAAGATCTCGCTCACAACACAGCACATGGACATCAGTGATGCCGAACTTCAAGCCGGCGATAACCAGTGGTTAAAGTCTCAGAGGCGGCGCATGTATACAAAGTTGAAATCAAAACACTTGTACCACGCTATGATAAGTGTCTCAATATGAATGGCGACTATGTTGAAAAATAGCCTAAGAGTGTAGCTTACAGTTCCAGATTTATTATAATAAAAGTTGTTTCTTACATTTTCTTAATTTTTTTATTTCAAAACATTCTGGATAGCTCTCGTATATATATGTAGATAGGTACTTTTGTAGGACAATTATAGCGACCCCAAGATATGATTATCTGTGCTAGCTACTGCAATTTTGTTTTATTTGTCCTTACGCCGCCATATTGAAACCTGATTTCGCGGACCTGGCTCTGCCTGTCGTTTCCCAGACCTGATGTAATAATCGACATCGAGGAGTTTTTAGCGCATTTTTGGAAAAAATACGCTATTATATTCGTTATGGCTGGCTGACCGGCTGAGATCTCAGAAATTACATTTGCTAGAGACTTTTTCACTAAAAGCTTTCTGATGTTAGTGTAGATGTGCAGGCTCTAGTCTATTTTGAGTTACTCGTGAGATCGATAATTTTAAACTTTGCCTCGAACTTTGCTAATGATCTGCATCACCAAAAATGCGCTTTTCATCATGCATATGCTGATTTACAACTTGTTTAATTGCCAATTGCTAAACATTTTGATTTTTCTTTTTAAGTGTCCCATGAGGACCAAAACTAGATCAGAGGCGACCCATTTATTGGTGAAGGGGGGCTGAGGATAAGAAAGTAGAGCTTTAATAATTGACTTGCTTTTATTGGGGTTTTTATAGTTCATTATCGTAATAAATTAGAGCTCTCGGGTGGTTCAAACTTCAAAACGAAATTCCACAAAAAACCTCCCACGAGACAGCTTTAGATTTGATGGGGGTGCATTTTCTATCAATTTATTACTACACACTGCACTAATCTAAAAAGGCGACAACACGGAATTTGCAAACTTAAAATCCATAATTTCAAACAGATCCAAGATTGGGCTACTAGTTCAAAAGTTACAGCCCTTTTAAATTTTCTTTCGAAATTGGTTTCTACTCCATAACTTGATTGAGAAGTCTGATCGAAAAAGTACGAATTGTTTTGGATTATACGCACCAAAATTAATAAGAAAAAGTGTTTTCCCGAGAAATTTTGGTGCAGTCGATTTTTGGTAAAAAAGGAAGGTTATCCACTGCCTTTTTTTGAGGGCCGCAAAAAAAATTGTCCCAGATCGACCCGGAAAAAAATTTTCTTATAGAATGTGGCCTGTAGAATCCATAACTTCAAACAGTTCCAAGATTGGGCTACTAGTTCAAAAGTTACAGCCCTTTGAATTTTCTTTCGAAATTGGTTTCTAGTCTATAACTTTTGATAGAGAAGTCTGATCGAAAAAGTACGAATTGTTTTGGATTCTACGCACCAAAATTAATAAGAAAAAGTGTTTTCCCGAGAAATTTTGGTGCAGTCGATTTTTGGTAAAAAAGGAAGGTTATACACTGCCTTTTTTTGAGGCCCTCAAAAAAAATTGTCCCAGATCGACCCGGAAAAAAATTTTTCTTATAGAATGTGGCCTGTAGAATCCATAATTTCAAACAGTTCCAAGATTGGGCTACTAGTTCAAAAGTTACAGCCCTTTGAAATTTATTTCGAAATTGGTTTCTAGTCTATAACTTTTGATTGAGAAGTCTGATCGAAAAAGTACGAATTGTTTTGAATTCTACGCACCAAAATTAATAAGAAAAAGTGTTTTCCCGAGAAATTTTGGAAAATCAAAGTATTCAAATACTTACCTTGCGAAGTATTCGAATACTAAATATTTCTGAAAGTATTTGAGCCTGTATTTGAGTTACAAATACAAATACTGCTTCCATAAAAGTATTTAATTACAAAGTATTTGAATACTAAAAAGTATTTATAAAATCGAATAGGTACTGGCCAGCTGATTTGATCCAATGGTGGATGAAGTTACTCTGCTTGAGGGGAATTCAGAATATGCTCATGTTAGATTTCCTGATGGAAAAGATGCAACTGTTTCTACTAGACATTTGGCCCCTACAGGAATTACACCTGAAGAAACTTCAATCTCAGAAGCAGAACACTCTTTAGATGATATTACTGAACCTACTAATCCTCAGATAAGTGAAGAATTGAAGGCAGTTACTGATCCAAATTTGCACGAATCATGAAATCAAGATCCTAATTTAAGACGGAGTTTTCCTGTTTCTACTAGACATTTGGCCCCTACAGGAATTACACCTGAAGAAACTTCAATCTCAGAAGCAGAACACTCTTTAGATGATATTACTGAACCTACTAATCCTCAGATAAGTGAAGAATTGAAGGCAGTTACTGATCCAAATTTGCACGAATCATGAAATCAAGATCCTAATTTAAGACGGAGTTTTCCACATTGACGACCTCCATCCTATTTTAAGGACTATGTGAGCTGTTAGGGGGGAAGAATGTAATAGATTTAATTAGTAACAATATTGTTGACTTTACAATTGTTTTATGTCAATTCAAGGTATTATATTGTTTCTTTCCTTCTCTAAGAAGAATTATCTTCAATTTAGTTTAATAAAGCCTAGATAAAGGTATTTAGTACAACAATTTTTATCATTTGAAAAGGCATAGGAAATCCCTATGTCTACTTCTATATGAATATCACTGTAGATCTTAGATCATACATAATATATTATATGATCTCCAAGATATAGATCTATTCATTTACCTACACTTCGAATGACTATTGTAAACTTTCGTCTGTAAAATGGAGACTTTTCGATTAAATACTGGTGCACCTCCCATCCACTGACACTATAACGACAGAAGGGTGCTATGAAACATGATTTAAGAAATAGACAAATATCCCATGAACTAATACACAACATCGATGTAGGTAGACGCCAAAAATAGACATAAACCGTTAAAACATTACTTTAAAAAATAAACCAAGGAACCAAGACAAGAAGATAAAATATTGGATTCGGACACTTCGCCGCCACCAACTCGGCCTCGCCGTCTCGGCGCGGCTCTTTGTGAAGAAAACTCTTAAAACAACTACTTTTTGCAGAGACTTCTTTATAAATACATCCAATCACATGCCTTAACAACACTGTTAGCCGACAACATAGTTAAATATGACTTTATAATACCAGCTTTTAGTAACAAAAAAATTTCAGAGGATCACGGATAACCCCCAACTCACTCATAATGACGTTCCCCATGTCCAGAAAAATCGTTCAAGTAGCCCCCCCCCCCCCACCCCCAGAACTGCTCTCGGCCTACATCTGTCTAAGCCCGATGGGAGTACTGGCAAAATAAAACGCTGCCAAATTATCATGGCTTGGGTACTACACACCTCGTGCAAACCAGAAGGATTTGATCACCATCGTGAGATCTGGTCAACTCTTAACCATATCAGGGAAAACTGCGGGAGATCCACCACCCCTGCAGCCTATAACAAATGGGGAAGCTTCCTTTAGCTCCTTCAAATACTTTCAATGCTATTTTGATTTTAACTTTGGAAAATGATAGATTTGTTAGATACTGCGGATAATTAAATTTTCCTCAGCCTCCCTGTTGTCAGAAAAGCCGGAAGCAGACAGTACCACTATTAAATAAATATTTTGTTATATACAGCACCTGCACGTCGATTATCCTGTTGGTAACATAATTAAATATTGGCCTATGTGGCAATTGATGAACATTATTGAAGTGATCTCCAAACTTGCAAAAATTAATTTGAAATAGTTTATTAAATACAGGAGTAAAGAATGTATTATAATAAATTCAAAAATTTAAGGCACATATACTCGAATTTACCAAAAATAACAGTTATACTTACTTTTCTTATATAAAATTATCAAATGTTTTCTTATTAACACTTAGCTAAGTGCTTCACAATGCAAACATAAATTTCCAAAAATTCTGGAAAATTTTGAAAAGAAAATTAGATTTGAGACTTCTATCATATAAATTCATTTAAACTTTTTCATTATTATAGTATAAATAACGAAAAGAAAAAGAAAACAAATTTTAAAATTATTTCATATACACAAAGAAATATAAATATTTTAAATAAATTTTAACAATAAGTGATTTCAACAAAAACATACATATAGCTTATTAAAAATTAATTTGTTTATGGAATGAACAATATAAACGTTTAACATACAATGCACACATTTGTAAAGAGAACAACATATAAAGATACACACTAGTTAAACAAAGACTGAAAACAAAAAATCATAACTGAAATACAAGGCGTCTGTGCTTACTAATTTATATTTTTTGTCACTTTATCTGTGTTTATATATACTTAATATTTACATAGATGTACAGCTACTTCATTTATAATCACTTATAAATACTTCCATTAAAGAATGAGATTGATTCTCATTTTTGGGAGATTCAGATTTCTAAAACAATTAAATGAGTAATCAAAAGGCAATTATTGTTACAGGTATCGACTTTCTACACTAAAGACAGAGATAGAGCATGTACCACAAGTTGCCTATTGGTTGTAGAGGTAAACTGTTGTCACTTTTTCTCGTCTTTAGTGTATAGTCGATGGCAAAAGTAATTCTTTCACACAATACTCACCCAATTAGCGCCTATTGGTAAAGCCTCATCGTCAGAATGATAACATTTCTCGTGTTCATCATTCTGCGAGAACCTATGCACCGCCGCTAACGTACCGTAACCCCTATCACCCTTATAAAAACCGCCTCGCTCGTCCAACTCTATGTGAACGTCATTTTCGGATATCCCTGTTACTCGATGTGGGCTTAATACAGGCGACGGATTATCACAGCTCGTTGTAATATCAACATTTCCGGATGAATTTATATAAATGCTCGTTGTGTATATCGGTTTTTTAGGTTCGGCGGCGACGTTCCTTTCTGTTTCGGTCGCCTTATTTTCGCACGATTTTCTACATATCGAATTGTCGGTCTGAGAGCCGCGCAAGGCGACCGATTCTTGACTGTTTCGGTAATTTTTCGCGTTCACTTGAAGGGAAGTGTCGTTCGTTTCGGCCTTTGCCTTTGTATCTTCATTGACCGTATCGATTTTTGGATCCATTTTCGAGATTTTCGGCGCTGTGTAGGTAAATTTGGGCATTCGCGAAATCCAGTGGTCGCCCATTGAACCGATCGAGCTCGTACTGGCGGCGCTGCTCGAATTTGAGCTGGAGCTGACGTATACGCCACTGCGCTTTTGATAGAAGAGAATGTAGGCGCTGTTGTTGACGAGTACAGAGCTGATGTCGTTGGTCTGTTGGCTCAAGTTCGTTACTTTCGTGTCGTCGTACAAGTACCATTGGTTATCGTAGGGATTTTTGCAAGCTGCCGTGTAATGTCCCGTCTCTATATCAGTCCCGTGGTGGTAGCAGACGCCGTACAAATCGTACGTGTTATCCAAAACTTGCGACTGTTTGCGTTGTCGTTTCCACGGTGACCAGCCCACCCCACCCAAAATTACGGTGTTTTGATTTTCGGTTAGGTCGTTACCCATATTCCCGTTTTTCTTATTTGCCAGGTGGGGGGACATGTCGAATCCGAAAACGGGAAAGTCCACCATTGTTGTTAGCTTCGTGCTGTGGCGACCTTTTAACGTTTGCCTGAAATGTGGGCCTTGATTTATTGCATTTGGAGATATTTGCAATGCTTACTGTCTGAAACGTTTAAAGTGGACGACTAGAATGTCGGGCAGCGACCAGACGTCCAATGTTTTTATGACGGGAAGGTACTGCTGGCACTGTGGACATCTCCAAGCATCGTCCAATGTTAGTGTTTCTGCTTTGGTGTAATGGCGTAGGCACTCTTCTAAAGTTAATGGAACACCTCCTTGTGCATTAAAAAATCATGTTAACATAGCAGTTATAGGAGACAATAAAAACATAAAAATGATAATAAACATTAAGGTAGATACAGGCCGCGCGCTATAGCAGACATCGGCAATTACGGGGAAAACTTGTACCATGCTGGTTTTCATGACTACGCCACTGGAAGCATTCAAGTAAACTGCGCACACGTTCACTGCGCATCTAAAGCTCTCACCATGCTATGACGTACGGCCTCTACTATCATTGTCTTTAAAAGGTTACAGTAGTGCCACATTTTGCGCTTTCCATGAGAACTTACAACTTTATCTGCTACAAATTTTCCAATTAGGAGCTCCAGTTAGTATTCTTCCCAATACAAAGAGACCACAGCGCCCTACCAGAGCCAGAGTTTATTTTTCGCCCAATGGCCTGATACAATACCTTCTCTGTATCAGTATCACAAAGGGGATATGTAAGGCTGTAGCTGAAAGATGGTAGAGGGCAGAGCAGGCACTTGGTCGTCTGCTCAGCCTATTTCCTGTACGACTCGGAAGAGGATCCACCAATCAAGGAGCTGGCCGAGTAGATCTGACGTTGGCCTCCTTTTCAATAGCTCACATGATCAGGAATGGGACTGCTATATGAGGAAACTGTCGAGAGCAGTTAGATGGACCACCTATGCTTTGTCGGAGAACAGGGCAGGTGGGCGAGGCGGCCGCATTAGTAAGCGACGCCATAACAAAGTCCTATGAAACGTTTCGAGGAACGAAGAAAACACCTTGGTGGAACTCCGACCTTGAAAAGGTTCCTAAGGAGGTTCGTAGGCTCTTTAATAGGGCCATTCGAAGTGAGAGGATCTCAAGATCGCCCAGCACAGGTATAAGGGCCATATTCGAATGTCTAAACGAGGACCTTCTGTAGTAACATAAAGGGTCTTCCTGATGTTCAAAAACGTCTACTGCGGCGGGAGGCTCCTCACATGTCTACTGGAAATACTCTTTTCAGGCTCTGGGAACTACATAACTTCGAACCCACCAAAAGGAGCTACTCGGGTCGGTGTAAGGGCGATCGAGTGGAAGGTAGCTGATTGGGTGATTACCGAGGGATCTTTTGAGATGGGATATTCCAGGTACTTATGCAGAAGGGCCTCGATCTGCTGCTCTTACATTTGTTGCACCTCTTTAGAACCTCCATGGCTTTAGAGTATATTCCCGAAAGCTGGAGAAAGGTCAGAGTTGTGTACCTACCTAAGCCCATCAGCCTAGCATCTCTCTTCTAAAACCGGTGGCTGACGGAGGGGGGGGGGGGTCAATCGTAAGATGGATGCGAGCCATGCTCAGAAGCAAACTCATTTAATCCTCAATCGGGACAACAGAGATGAGCGGTTACTACAGGGTGACCACAGGGTGGGGTATTGTCTCCACTGCTGCGTTGCCTGGTACTAGACGGGCTCCTCCCAACTCTGAACTTGGAAAAGACCTAGGTCGTTCCATTTACGAATAGAAGGAGAGCGGATCTTGATGGGCTCACTCTTCGAGGACATCAAACAAGTATGAACAGATGAAATATTGGGGAGTCATCATCTGATCTGGAAAGGGCTGAGTGAATAGGCAAAAAAGTCACTGTCCATGGACATGTAGAAGGGCTTTTGGTTGTACATGGGGCTTGCCATGTGCAGGGCAATGGAGCCCAGAAAACCACGCCCTTAGATTCGATCCCGTCCTCGCGAGAAGGGATGCGATACGAGCTGTCTTACTAAGATCAAAGAGTTATAAAGTCATTCTCCCAAAGAGGGAAGAGTGGCTGAACTTGGATTACCCATTCCTCAAACCTGAGGACCGAGATGTTAGCCATCATGACCTTTGCACAGAAGAACCTCCGCAGAGGTTACGGTAATCACCATGTATCGTGTGTCCCAGACAGAATGCACCATAGGGAAATAGAATTAATCTATTGTAAAGGATCCAGGAGCCCTTTGATATGTATTTGAAGTTAGCGTTCCACGTACGTTATTGCTCTTGCCTGATGCTAGAAAAAGATTGGAGTAGTAACGGGCGATCAAAAATGACTTGCTGTCGAGTCGCCTTTGGAAGTTCAGGTTAAGTACGATTTCCTATGTAAACAAAAATTCCAAGGGCGACTCGACAGCAACTCATTTTTGATCGCATGGTACATTAAACGCTAATTTCAAAGGCCTTGTGGATCCTTAAAAAAAATACATTGCCGTTTCTCTATGGTGCGTTATACTTAGGACAGACTGTATACATATGCAGTGACAGTCAGGCGGCGCTGAAGGTCCTGTCAGCAGACAGGTTCCAATCGGCTACTGCACTTGATTGCAGGGCAACTCTGGATAGATTAGGTGAGTCTAATGGGGTAAGCTTAATCAGGGCGCCAGCGCACTGCGGAATAGGGGGCAACAATAGGGCGGACTAGCTGGCTTGTGAAGGCAGTGGTGGGGTCTTCGTTGGTCCCAAGCCTACCCTAGGAATTGCTCCGTCTACTGTTAGGGCTAGGATTAGAGACTGGATGACCAATCAATTCCAAGGACTTTTTAACAGGGTCCCTTGGGTCTTCTAAGCTTCTAAAACGGAATAGAAGCCAGATTAGGAAGATCACTGGTGTCCTTAAGGGGCACTAGATGGTCAACTATCACCTGAATAATATTGGGCTTGTCGAAGAGTCCACGTGCAGGTTCTGTGGTGAGGTAGATGAAACTACCAAGCATGTGGTCTGTCATTGTGACGCCTTGATCAGAAACAGACATTAACTCCATGAAGACAGCTACCTGGAACCAGGGAGGGTGAAGCAAATAGGGTCCTATCCTTTATTGAAAGGACCGGGCACGGAACTTAGTTGCAAAAGAAAGGGGGTGGGCAGAATGGGCCATTGGTGTGCCTAAGTGCTGCCCGGTCGGGCTCCCAAGTGAATAGAATGAAGCATTTTTAGTTCTTTAAGCCGGATCGGTTTGTGGATTGTATCATTGTCACTATTAGTTGTAAACTGTGATTGACTGATCATGACCCAACAAGGTGATGACATGGATCGTGTGACGTAGACTAAGAAAAAAAGCTGGTCAGGTATGATGAATGGATGTATCCAAGTGACCAGACGAGGTCAAGTGGAGTATACAAACTCTTTGGACATCATGACGACAGTGGCCGATCAAAGCAATAGTGTTAGCAATACAGTGCGTGTACAGAATACAACAAGTTGCATGTGGATTATCTGACCTTGACGAGAAGAGGTTGTGAGTCTTATGTGTACAAGTTGGAGGATGTGTTCATGTGCAATTGCTCATTGTTAAAACGAGGGTTGCTCCTATGACGCCAGTGACATTACCACGCTTGGAGCTTCAAGGACCCATAAAGGAGAGTCGTTTTACCATAACGATTAAGAAGCAAGTGGAGTTCAAATTTAACTCTATGCATTTCTGGACCGATTCATGAACTATACTTAGTTGGCTCAGGTTGGAGACAAGCTGATACAAAGCATTTGTGGCTAATCTTCCAAGGATTGGCACTGGGTTCCGACTTTCGAGAATGTAGCTGATGATGGAACGCGGGATGAGATGCCAAGTGATGTTAGTTATGAATCTTTATGGCTGGAGGGCCCAGAATTTGTGTATCGTGGAGAGCCCATAGGAACCTATGGTTAAGAAGATCATTCCTAACTCAGAGCTAGAGATAAAAAAGGAATTGGTCATGATGGTTATGGAGAGTTTCTCGATTCCATCTGACCTCAGAAAGTTCTCAAAGCAAATTAAGTGCTTGGGGGCCATGGCGTTGATTATGAAATATAGAAAGAGACGCAGGATGAAAGAAATTCTTTGGGTACTGGGGGCGCGTGGTCATATGTGAGAACTTTGTGGAAGAGATGTGTGGTATGTCAAAGGAGAGCTCATACACCTGAAATGGGTGGAGCATGTGAGTGTGAGTTGATTATTTTTAACCATTGTATGTAACTGTGGGAAGGTGAAAGGACAAACGCTGTGATGTCTTGTTTACATGCCTTTCCCATTGTGCTATTCATTTGGAGATGGCTAACAGTCTGGACCCTGAGTCAGCACTCGCCGTTTAGACGATTCACAGCAAGAGTAGGTTATGAGTGACAACGGAACAAACTTCAAGGAAGTTTCAGAGTAACTCAAGAAAGCTCTGCATGAGGGAAGGTATGTCGGTGTTATCTAGTGAAAAAACTATTATTTATGGAATAGTAGAAACAAATTTAGATAAAAACTCACATTTATTCTTGGTTGTTGAGTTAATCTTCAATCGTTTTGGGTCAGGTGATCCAACGAACGGACTCTATTTATTTCAAATCCGTGGGAACAGTGTAGCAGACTACGGACGCGAACAGAGTCATTCCCATAAGGAAAATAAATAAAAAGCGAAGAGTAAACAGACACTTTTTAAAATTGATGATTAATGAGCAATGAATGTGATTGGGAACATAGTGCCTATGCTGTGTGACACTACTGTTCTTTTAAATAGATAACAATTATACACACAAGGTGTTTAAACACTCACTATATTACCTTGTAAAGCTTGGGCTTTCAGTTGCTTAACGCTGGAGTGCTCCTCGATGACGTCGCTATCGTCGGCGATAATCGTATTTTTATTCTCGGGAGTCCACTCCAGCATAAATTTAACGTGCGGAGGACCCCCCTCTTCGCTGCACAGGGCGAGAGCTTGGTCGATATCCTCCATAAATAAAGGATGCTGTAGCTTGGGATCGAGATAGCACGGAGGTTCGTTATCGTCACAGGCGGGATCCGAGATGCGTATTTTGAATACCTGCAGGTAACAAGTTCGCAAAGTGACGTTAGGCTAAATCCGTAAACTTACACCGGGAGGCTGCTCGGACGTGAGAATATCGTCGTGTAAAATCACCGCCATCTCTTTCAGCATTAGCTTTTGCAAATCTTCGTAGGAGGTTTCTCGTGACACTTGCATCGTGTATGGACTCCCTACAATTGTATTTTTAGTTCATTTTGCGTACACGTGTAGGCGCATTTTGAATTAACCAATTACACTAAATGTGAGAAATACAGTTACTCCTTGTGATCAGTTTGAGAATCTAAAATGGAGAATTGAAATTGTTTGTAATTGTAAAGTCCACCTTAGATGCAACTCGGTGTAACCTTGGTTTCTTGCTCACTATCAAACTAAGTTAAGGGAGGATCGTGTAGGGGTGAGGAATTAGTTTGTATAACTTTTGAATTATTGTGGTGGGTGAGAAACTAGTGACGTCATTGTTATGTATCGAAAATTCTAAATAGCAAGTAGCGACCTCTACTTCAATAGTGTAAGTTTTGTAACTAATATATAGACAAGCGTTACGTTGACACGATTCTGTTTCTTCATCCCTTAATTATGATAAAGCTCCAATTATTAATATTCAAAGATACAAACATTAGTCGTATCGATTGCCATCCATATTTGCATGTGATAGTTATCTTTGGGGGATAATTAGCTTACCTAGTAGTCATTATACAGTTTTATATTACCTTGTTTGTGTCAGGTTATTTGCCAGACCCAATATTATATTATATTAGCTTACAACAGTTATTAATTATACCAATATGTTGATATTTACGTCCAGTGTTTTGTATTATTGTTCGTTTCTGCAGGGTGAATTGCTACCCTACTGAAGTTCAACTGTCCTGGTTCAGTTTGAGCCTAAGATCTCTTTTTGTAGTGAACAAGGTGGCGCCATAAAGTGGTAAGTCAAATTGTTAGTACCCTGAGCATTATAGTTTTGTGTGGTTAAACCATGCGGTGGAGGCACCCATCGGGCGCGTCCCCGGGCGGCGGAAAGGGGGACGCTCATACCTGAATGATCGTGACTCGTGCTTTGGTGCGGGTAGAGACAATTATAAGTGGTTTGTCGAGCCACGGACCAAGTCAAAGTGTTAGCAAACGTGCACTTGTC
Organism: Photinus pyralis; assembly: GCF_008802855.1. NCBI lineage: Eukaryota > Metazoa > Arthropoda > Insecta > Coleoptera > Lampyridae > Photinus > Photinus pyralis. The sequence continues at coordinate 18,388,730 of NW_022170819.1, forward strand.
ATAGAAACGTAGCGTGACGAGGGAGACAGCGCAAAGGGGATTTCTGCCACTGCCACTTATTGGGAAACTGATTATTAATATACTCAAAACATCAAATAGACTGCTCTATGCATGCGGTAGAGTAGGACAGAGATCCCCCTTGGTACAGTGACTCAATTTAAAACAGTGGCGACAACAGGGTATCTCGATTTCGATTGGTCGTTCGTTGCGGTCGCCATATTGGAGCTAAATTCCAAACTGACTATAATTATAAATTATACTGTTTTAACAGTTCACGCTTCACCGTATTCCAGTATAATTACAGTTCAGTGGTAACAAATGGACGGTTGGTGCCTAGCTTAGTGCGACTTTTAACGAAAACTGACCATAGATCAGCTGTGGGAGTGGTTCGCTCTGTATGCACCAAGGTGATTGGTGGATGAGTCAGTTAGCTCCTTTCACACGACTATACTGTATTCATATTAAGAAGGTAGCGGTAGAACCATAGGGAAGTTTTGATTTTCACTGTGATTGGTTAAAACATGAGTCAGTATTACATTGAAACATAAAACAAACAACTGGCGAATTTTGTAAGCTGGTAGTTTATGTTGCCAACTAAACTGTCGAAGTGTCATTAGCTGTTAATGTCAAAGTTTATTTCTGTTCGCAGTGCTGGATATTTCTACTTTACAAAAATTTGGTGCCGTTTTATATTTTTATTTCCTTGTTTTAAACGATCAATTTCAAGAATGGCTTTCAGCTTTAGCGATGCAGAAACAGCACGATAGTATAAATATAATGCCGAAAACCGGAAAGTTCTACGATATTTCCTTGCCGACATCTCTATTTATTTATAAAAGGCGCCCGAACAGTCGTCGGCGAAACAATAAAATCCTTTTAATAATCAAAAATGCGCCAACTTTAACAATCACCACAAAGTAACAAGAGAAAATAAAACATCTGCCAAAAGGAACAAAGAAACAAAATCTTGATTAAAGAAAAAAAACCAGAGCATATGCAACGATTTATTTTCTTCATTACAAACATTATTAGTGTTCACGGTATATTTTGTTGAAAGATCCTCGTAACTTTTCCATCTATTGTTGGAATTTGAACCACGCAATTTTAACGCGCAGTGGGTTTCCAATTTCACTTTCTTCCTGTTGAGAATCTTATCCAGTTACACTTCGTCGAAACAGTTAGAACGCATGGAATTTAAATTGCCATCATCCATATTTTATTAATCTCTGGCAATTGAATTCAATTGGGAATTCCCCAGTAATTAGGACGGATTCATCTATAGATCTCCGTAGGGAGGATATAATTTGCGTTCTATCTTGTTATCCGTAATCGAAGTGTACCTTTTCTTTAGGTTTCGGCTGATATTTTTCATATTACAATTTCCATCGACCATTATTCAATTTATCAAGAAAGAGGGGTTACCTTTGATTTTCTTTTAGGGTTTTAATTGTAGGGTTCAAGTGTTAGTTCAAAATTTTAATTTTAATTGACCAGCTTAAGTTTCGGAGACGTTTTACATACATCTCTTGTTCGACATACAAATTTGAGCGGCCATTTTCTGGAATTGGGTCACTGTGTCATGAACGAGATTTGATAGCATATTAGTTCTAACTATTTTAGCCCCTTCTGGGTTATATGCTACCACATTCCAGTAATTTGTTATTATCTTTTGGAGTACGCCACTTCCTTCTGAAGCGGTTGGCCGGTTAAGTACCGTACCTGTGAAAAACTTACTACAAGTAAAGCGAGGCCCTTCAGGCATTGGTCAATTAATTGTGTACCGCGCTCTGCAGTGTGGGAGGTTTTTTTGTTGTTTCCAGGTTTTTCGATGCGAGAAGTGAGCTCACTTCTTGGCGTCAGCATCATTTATGCAAGGTGTAAGAGTTGCTTTATATGTTTTACTTGTACGTGCGAATTTTTGCCCGTATTTTCAATTTATTTGTGAAAACTTGTCTTAATTCAGTACCTAATCAATGTAATGAATCATTATTGATTAGGGGTTTCGTTAAATAAGGGGTTTCCGTTGCAGAGTTTTGAGTATTTGGGGGAGTAATGTGTTAAGCTATCCCATTGTGGAGTATATTTTTAATTTTATAATATTTTGTCTGAATAAAGCAGTATTTCTTTTCGTACCTAAATTGATTTTTATTCTTAATACCTCGTATCTTCTCAATTTCATACGGAAAGAGTTAAGTTAATTAGGTGGCGCTCAACCATTGGTAGGTGCAACGAAGTTACAAAGATCATTTTACCCAGAATGAACTACCACTGAAAGATTCTCAAGCTCTTATTTTGTGTTCAACCCTGAGCTAGTTGCCCTCTCTACCTTCCCGTTATACGCATATTATAGTAAAAAAAACTCAACTTTATTGGAGAAACAACTTACCAAACCGTGTACAACTGCCATCTTTCACTACGACGTTGATCCAGCAGAGCAAAACGTAGGCGCTGGTACTATCTTCTTCGACATCCTTCAGCTGGGCCACTTCGATACAGTAAATCGGATCGATTTCGGTAATAACCCCAATACCCTGTGTGTCCGTGAACGTCCGCAAGAAACCGCTCTCGCTTATTTCGGTTAGAAGCATGTTCGCGCGTGCTATCGACGTGTCCGACTGTAGACAATCGCGAAGCTCCGTAACCGTAGCTCCCGATGGCAGGTTGACGCCAATTTTCACTTGCCTCGGTTGTTGTGACGTGTATAGAACCTAAAAAGATTTGAAACGTTACCAACAGTAGACTTTAATGTGAAAAGAATGGCTCTAGCAAATATTATACTCACAGTGACATAGATCGAATGGCGATGGATTTGTGGTAACTGTACAGAGATGCATTGGAAAGGATCGAACGTGTTCGATTGCGTACAACATCGAGAGCAGCTTAACGACGACCGATATTGAGCTTGAAAGACGGCCTGGATGAAGGAATTATTACATCGTATGTGATTCGCTAAGGTCTCCGCGGCTATTACTTCGTCAGAGCGGCCAGAGGTCTGGAAAATGCCAGTTTTTAATTGGGGGATGTAACGGCTAAACGATTATCTATTATTGAAGTCGCAAAAATGCGATAAGAAAAAGGCTTCATTGCGTCTCACGTTACACAATGCAACCCTTTTGAGTAATTATGATAATGCTTTCGGAAAGTTCCCACAATTCTTGTATAATAAACTATAAATGACAAAGAAAAAAACGCTAGGTATTACATAAAGTAACAATTAGCACGTTTTAGTATATTGTGACAAACAATGCAAATATATAAGCGGAGTAATGACACAATCGGCTTGAGTCACAGTTTTGAATTGGTACAATGTATTGTTTTGATCAATTTGTGGATGAGCGCGTGTCGATAGTAAAAAGCGATGGTCTTGAATATGACATTATTAATCTAAAAAAACGTGAATAAATTTACATGTAGTTTAAAAGTCTCCCTTCACAAACAACAATTGTTTACTTTTCTTATCTTTAGAAAATGTTAATATGTAAAGGTCGATTGCATTGCAGTGTATAAAAAAACGTGTCTAATATTTAAATGCAAGCGTGATAATTGAATTTAATTAGCAAAGGTGTCTAGCGCACACGCTCTTTTGTTACTAAGACTTATAATATGGGAAAAAATCAATGTGGACACAAAATGAATCAATGCTTTGGTCAGACCAAGAATTCAAAAACGTCAATTTTGCTTAGTATAATATGGATATAAAGAACCTGTGACTGGAATTCCATCACTAACTTCACCATACTAAAATACTACTGTAACCAAAAACAAAGCACCCTGTCAGGGTCCAGACCAAATGTTACCGGTCAAAACTGACCAATAGGCTCAAGAGCAGAAGATAATACAATGGCCGAGAGGACGGCTGAGTAACAGTTCTTCAAGAAGAAGACTGTGGCGCTGGCCTATGACATATAATACTGTCATAGGATTAGTTTTCAAGAAAAATCGTTCAATTTAATGTCCCAGCCTGGCACATATTCCCGTCATTTCGGGATGAGACTGCCCTCTAAAGATTCCTTGTTTCATTAGGAATCCAATGATATAAGGCAAAGTACTTGCCAGATAGGGACGAGCAATTCACATACATGGGAGGACGGCCAGTAATTGACTACCTAATAGTAAATGAAAAAAACTGAAAGACATAGAAGAATTTAAAGGCAGGAACAATCGGATCACCAACCAATAGAAATAAGTCTAAACGGGAAGATCAAGATATGGAAAGGTGCAAACACGAAGGGAGATACAGTTATGGACAAGAGACACAGTGCAGCTGTATGGAGAGAAACAAGGAACGAGAAAAAATAAGAGGGAGAACAGAGGAGGAGTAGGGAAACATGAAGGAGAGTATTAAAAAAGCAATAACGTGAGGTAAATGAAGAGGACGACGGAGAAAATAGAACGCCGTAGTCGAGGGCATAGTAGGACACAGTGTACAGAAGAGAGAAACAGATATAGAATAGTGACGGAGAAAGAAAGAAAAAAGAGAAACAGAGAACAAAAAAACACGTACTACAAGGAAAGAAGGAGAAAAAAGGGTTATAGAGGAGCTGGATGAGAGAAGGTGGAAGGAGGCGAGATATCAAGCAGCATTAAAGAGATTGAAGGGAAAACGGCAGGCAGGGACAAAATAGTAAGTGAGGCTTGGATTTTAGCCACAGATAGTAATAAGGAGAGGTCATGAAGAAACTATTAAACAAGACTACCTGAAGAGTAAAAGGAATGGGTAATAGTGCTGATTTACAAAAGAGGTGCTCAAAATCGCATGGAAAGTTATTCATAGGGGAATCACGATAATGATGACTGCGTAGCGTACAGAATATATGCAAAGATATTAAATAAAAGAGAAATAGAGGAGAAGAAGATCTTGGAGGAAACACAAATGGGATTCAGAAAAGGGAGAGAAATTATCGACTTTATATAATATGTGTGGAAATAAAGGCAGCGTACGACAGAATGGAAAGGGGTAAAGTATGGAAAAAGATGGAAGATGGAAAAATAGACAATAGCGTATTTTCTATTTTCCTATCAGGATCAAGGAATATGTATCGAGAAACAATAATGAAGGTAAAAGATAGATAGGAGGGAATGAATCTAAAGTGTTCTGGGCATGTTTAGGGACTGAGACAGAGATATTCACTTAGCCCAAGCTTATTTAATTTCTACTAGAAGAGATATGGAAAAAATATTAAGACAGTGTCAAAGTGGGAAGAAAAAAGATACGGTCATTGGTTTATGCGGATGACACAGTAATAATGGCAACAGAGGTGAAACAGATGAAGGAGATAATGGGAGGAATGGAGAGGTATTTGAAAAGAAAGGGAATATTTAAATGTCGCAAAATCAAAGGTGATGAAATTTGGGAAGGGGGGAGGAAAGAAAAGGAAGAAGTAAAATAAATAGTAATAAATAACAAACTCAAATAAGGGAACTAAGAAACTAGTATGGACGTGGTCACTTGCGACCGACAACCGAACAGAATCAGTAATAACCTCGGTAATAACTCGGGAAGCAAGTGACTAATCGAAAAATCAAAATCAAAAATAATTTTAGAATAAGACGATATCCTCGAAAATATCTTTGCCATACAATGTTGAGAGGCGTGCTTATGTAAGGAACAGAGATACATATATAGAGGTGGAAGGCATGGAATGAACTAGCAGGAATTACAAATGGGTATCGAGTTTAAACAAAAGGACACCAAATTATATATTAGAGGAGGAAACAAAAATGGAGAAGATATAGACAGTGTCTGAACGAAGGGCGGTAATATTGGAGGAAAGCAGTGAATGAGAAAGAGCATTTGTCAATAAGGACAAACACAAAAAAGGAAGTTGGGAGCAAGAAAGAAATGGATACGGATGGGATGAGGTCGAAAGGAGAAGAGAAAGAGGGGAAAGGATGGAAGATGGACTCACAAGTTATACCGATACAGCAACAGAGAGAAAATTGAGAGATCACGAGGAAACAGTAGGTACAATGGGCTGATATGAAAATAGTGAGATGCGGAAATGAAGTCACATGCAATTGGAATGTAAAGAGGCGAAAAGAGCACGGGAAAGTAGGAGTAAAGTTCTGAAGGAGGGGGAGGAGGAAAGAAAGAATGAGATGATTTGAGGAAAAGGAAAAAAACATACATTTTAGGTTTGATATTGTATTTAGTTTATTGTATGAAGTTAGAGGGAAACTAAGTATACAAGAGAAGGAATGGGAATATTACTTACTTGAGGATAAAAATCGGCAACAAATAAGTAAAAAATTTTGAAATTTTTTTTTTGACAGTGTTCAATACGGAACGCCGTTGTATCTTTTAATAACTGAACACCCGGACTAAAAAAATTAACTATAATTGACGCAATGGTACTAAAATTTATAGAAATTTACTTTGTGTTAACAACAATTGCCTAGTTGAAATTAATAATTGCATATCTTCCAATAACAACTCGCAATAATTTCCCCTTTTACAATTTCAAATAACGGTTTTTGTGCGAAATTTCAAACACTGTTATTGAAATGGCATATTTAACAATTTCAAATCGGCAGTCTTATTCATATATCACGATTTAGAAATAACGTGTTGAAAATTTTAATGTTCAAAAATTATCGATTTGATATTATTAAATAATCTTTAATATCACCTTCACGCTTTGTAATAAATTTCAATTTCAAGTTGAAATAAAAAATTCAATTCTCTATTTCAAACTCGTAACTTTGGAACGCACAATTTAATTTTTAATATCAACTCTGTGATATTGCTAATTCGATTTACTTCTATGTCATGACATATAAAAAATTGTGGCGCCATCTATCGAGTGATGTCAAAAGTGAGGAGCGAACCTCAACCCAACTAATCACGTTTGATGTCTCGTTTGATGTAATTACCGCGAAAATCTACTTTCAAGTGCTTATTTTATTACCCATATCGTTCATAAATACATTGTGCGAATAATATTGTCAAAAAAAATGTACAATTACGCGAAATGGATATTTTAAATTCTGTTCCGATTATTAAACTTACTGTCGCTAGAGGGCAGGTCAATTTGCTATATGTGATTTAAAAATATCGCCTTGATATTTTTAATTCATTTACCAATATGTGCGACTTGATATTTTTAATTCTATTGCACAAATTAGGTACTAATTTCTACTTGAAATTTTTAAATACTTTGCATTGTACACGATATGAAACTTAGAAATATAATTCGTGAATTGTATATTTCAATAGGATATTAAAATTATAATTATAAAAACTATAACAACCTTTGTGTTAATTACAATTGTCAATATGGAAACTACTTCTTCCATTGTCGCAAAAATTTCAATCCCGTCTAACGTTTTATTTGAAACTGCATACCTATTAATTGATTTTAATGAAAATTTCAGGCACGTTTTAAAATGTTCAGAATGCAAAATTATAACTTCTGTTACGGAAAAATCGGTTGATGAGTTTTAAAAACATATTTTCGTTATTGAAAATTAAGAAATGAAATAGAAAATTATTCTATGGTTGAAAATAGCTTTTATTTTTAAATATCAGATAAACATTTTTGATATCAAAAACAGTTTGTTATGAATACTGAGAGTTTGAACATTCAGCAATGAATTCTTCATTGTGGAAATTAATAGGGATGGATATTACTTGAAACAAGAAATTGAAAATTATCGTTATGTTGTGGATTGAACATCCAACCAAAGGAATCAATGAAATTTATTAATATTTTAACTCTAAATAATAATAGTTTTGAAATAAAAAATTGTTTTAAAATACAAAGTCGATATCATGAAATGCGTTTGAATTAACAAACTTAACACCATAATTGAAGAATTACAATTATAAATTTCAAATAGCGAACTTCGCAAAGTATTTAAAAATTCCAAGTAGAAATTAGTAATTTGTGCAATAGAATTAAAAATATCAAGTCGCACATATTGGTAAATGAATTAAAATTATCAAGGCGATATTTTTAAATCACATATAGTAAAGTCACTAAATATAGAAAGTACCGCAATCCATTGGGCCCGTGAGTTAGAGAGAGAACGCATGATTTTTGCCCAAAAATGGCGGAAGTCACCAGATTCTAGTAACTTTAATGTTAGGGATTGTTCCACCTGTTTGGAGATATCTGTATATATTTTTATAAAACATGACAGTACTATGAAGTTAGGTTATAAAAAATTACAGCTATTCAGATTTTGTCAATTTTTTTAAGTTGGCAACAAATTTGCCCAAAAATGGCGGATGATTGCGGTACTTTCTATATCTATTATAGTGACTAACATATAGCAAATTGACCTGCCCTCTAGCGACAGTAAGTTTACTAATCGGAACAGAATTTAAAATCTCCATTTCGCGTAATTGTACATTTTTTTGACAATATTATTCGCACAATGTATTTATGAACGATATGGGTAATGAAATAAGCACTTGAAAGTAGATTTTCGCGGTAATTACATCAAACGTGATTAGTTGGGTTGAGGTTCGCTCCTCACTTTTGACATCACTCGATAGATGGCCCCACAATTTTTTATATGTCATGACATAAAAGTAAATCGAATTACCAATATCACAGAGTTGATATTAAAAATTAAATTGTGCGTTCCAAAGTTACGAGTTTGAAATAGAGAATTGAATTTTTTATTTCAACTTGAAATTGAAAATTATTACAAAGCGTGAAGGTGATATTAAAGATTATTTAATAATATCAAATCGATAATTTTTGAACATTAAAATTTTCAACACGATATTTCTAAATCGTGATATATGAATAAGACTGCCGATTTGAAATTGTTAAATATGCCATTTCAATAACGGTTTTTGAAATTTCGCACAAAAACCGTTATTTGAAATTGTAAAAGAGGAAATTATTGTGAGTTGTTATTGGAAGATATGCAATTATTAATTTCAACTAGGCAATTGTTGTTAACACAAAGTAAATTTCTATAAATTTTAGTACCATTGCGTCAATTATAGTTAATTTTTTTAGTCCGGGTGTTCAGTTATTAAAAGATACAACGGCGTTCCATAGTTCAACGTGCAAAAAAAGAGAAATCCGGGGGCGGACATAGCCTTATCAATATGCTAATATTCCCACATATAAACCATTGAATTTTTTGTTATAAATTCAATGTTATAAAAACGTATACTTTCAATTTCAACTTGACTGATTGCATTCCTCCTACATTAAAAATTCAACAACGTGATTCACAAACGTCTAAAAATATAACAAATTGTTCTTATACAGTTATAAATATAAAATTATAACATGAAACGATTTAGTCATCAACGGCGAGTTTTTTTCCCTAACACAAAGCGTGACGAAATATCTCTCTTTTCCTTTTTAAACTTGAATGAGAAATAAGTTTACGTGTAACCATACAAAATTGAATGTCGGTATTAATAAAAAACGGAGTCGGTTTAATCAATATGCCTCCAACCGAAATTAATCCTTGAAATACTCCCCCGTTTTTCACATAAATATTTTAACAAGAGCACGCAATGTTATCAGCGAGTCGCTAAAAGGGCGCGTTTTGGGGAGAAACTTGAAAGATCTAATCGACGAAAAATTACTTCAAGATTTTGCAACCCTCGCGCAGATTTGATATAAAATCTATTAATTGTATTGCGTTGTCATTTGGATACGAAATCACAAAGAAATAGCTGAGAAAAGTCTGGAAAAACACCAGGAATGAAAGAAATTCTAGGGAAAGGCAATAAAAGAAAAAGATTAAGGGTTGGATTTGTTTTTTAATCTAAATTTTGTGTCTCGACGTCAAAAACAGATTTTTATTAGAAACAACAACATGAAAGAATTGATATACCTACTTTAAAGGCAAATTAGGGGACAGGGGGATGGTTTATCGTCGTTGTAGAGGGTGGAGGTAAGATAGATTAAAGGATTGCATTTGTTTTTAGCGCATTTTTGCAAATTTTTTAATCTCACTCTGCCCGGCCGGCTGGCTGGCAGCAAATGCGGATCCGTCGAAAAACGCTTGTACAAAGACGAGGAGTGTACAGTGTACATACATACCGGGGCCGTGTAAACTTTAGGGACGGGGCGACATGATGTGGGACCATCCCCGAGCGTGTTATACTAACGTGGTGATTTTTCAGTTGTCTTCTTCCACAGTTTTGGTCAGATTGTTTTCAAATTGGCGTGGTCAGAAAGATCTTGTAAACGCGCACAACTCCTGCGTGACGGAATTTTGTTTTTTTTCCAAGGGATGAAATTAGCTACCTTTTTCAAGGGGGCGCGTCTTCGAGGGATAGTCGGTTTTGAGCCTCCGAACGTTTCTTAGAGCACGAATCGCGGCCTCCCTTTCTCGTGTCACCAATAGAAGCTCAAACTATGAGGGTTTAGAATGCGCTAGAATATTTTTTGATCTAAATTTTTTGCCTCGATGTCAAAAACGCATTTTTATTAGAAACAGAAAAATATACCTACCTTAAAGGCAGAATTATTAAATTAGGGGATGGTTTATGATCGTAGTAGAAGGTGCAGGCAGGATACATTAAACGACTGCATTTGTTTTACTCTAAATTTTGTACCTCGATGCCAAAAACGGATTTTTATTAGAAACTGCAAAATGCAAAAATTACTTTAAAGGGCCAATTGTTAAATTAGGGGCTGGTTTATCAACGTTGTAGAAGGTAGAGGATTGTTTTGACCGTTCCATCTGTTAGATCTTCTCGCCGCCTCACACCTTTCCTTTGAATTTTCTTACGAAATTGGTTTCTAGTCTATAACTTTTGATTGAGAAGTCTAATCGAAAAAGTACGAATCGTTTTGGATTCTACGCACCAAAATTAATACGAAAAAGTGTTTTCCCGAGAAATTTTGATGTAGTCGATTTTTGGTAAAAAAGGAAGGTTATACACTGCCTTTTTTTGAAGCCCGCAGAAAATATTGTCTCATATCGATCCGGAAAAAAAATTTTCTTATAACGGGCGATCAAAAATGAGTTGCTGTCGAGTCGCCTTTGGAAGTTCAAATTAAGTACGATTTCCCATGTAAACAAAAATTCCAAAGGTGACTCGACAGCAACTCATTTTTGATCGCATAGTAGAATGTGGCCTGTAGAATTCATAATTTCAAACAGTTCCAAGATTGGGCTACTAGTTCAAAAGTTACAGCCCTTTGAATTTTTTAGGCAGGATAGATTGCATTTGTTCTTATCTAAATTTTGTGTCTCGATGCCACAAACGTATTTTTACTAGTAACCGCAAAATGCAAAAATTACTTTAAAGATCAAATTGTTAAGTTAGGGGTTGGGGGATGGTTTATGAACGTTGTAGAAGATGAAGGCAGGGTAGATTAAAAGATTGCATATGTTTTTTATCTAAATTTTGTGTCTCGATGCCAAAAACGGTTTTTTACTAGAAACAGCAAAATGCAAAAAATACTTTAAAAGACCAATTGTTAAATTAGGGGCTGGGGGATGGTTTATCAACGCTGTAGAAGGTGGAGGCAGTGTAGATTCAAAAATTGCATTTGTTCTTATCTAAATTTTGTATCTCGATGTCACAAACGTGTTTTTACTAGTAACCGCAAAATGCAAAAATTACTTTAAAGATCAAATTGTTAAGTTAGGAGTTGGGGGATGGTTTATGAACGTTGTAGAGGGTGGAGGCAGGGTAGATTAAAAGATTGCATTTCTTTAAATCTAAATTTTGTGTCTCGATGCCAAAAATGGATTTTTACTAGAAACTGCAAAATGCAAAAATTACTTTAAAGGGCCAATTGTTAAATTAAGAGCTGGGGGATGGTTTATCAACGTTGTAGAAGGTGGAGGCAGGGTAGATTGAAAGATTGAATTTGTTCTTATATAAATTTTGTGTCTCGATGCCAAAAACGGATTTTTATTAGAAACCGCAAAATGCAAAAGTTTCTTTAAAGGTCAAATTGTTAAATCAAGGGTTGGGGAATGGTAGGTAGAGTGGGTTAAGGGGTTGTAGTCGAGGTTGTATTAGTGTTATTTACCTACTTACCTTAAACGAAAATCCTGGCAAATTAGAGGTTGAGGTGGAGGATGTTTTATGATCGTTGTGAAGGATTGAAGCAGGGTCGATTAAGGGATTGAATTTGGTTTTTGTCTAAATTTTGTCTTTGAACATCAAAAATGAATTTTTATTAGAAATCTGGAAAAGCAAAAGTAATAATAATAATAATAATAAATATATATTCATCCTGTAAAAGTGTATGGGACAAGTCAATTAAACACAAGACAAACATTTGACATTTAACAGATGAAAAGTGACACTTTAAAGACAGAATGGTAAATTAGGGATTGTGTATAATCGTTGTAGATGGTACATATTTATGGCATTATCTTCAGAGAGCAAACTTCACGCGAAACTTTCTCATAGCAATGCGATAGTGCTCATTTTTGCACATCCCGTTCAGATAAGTGACACAGACGTATTTTAGATAAGGCTTTATTTATTATAAATAATACAATATAAAGGCGGCAATATTAAGCTTGAATCTATTCATCGGCAGGGAGCTGAATTATAGACAGTTGCAATGTCTGGCGGCTAATTTATTGAACTTTCGCGATTTCACTTTCTCCTTGACGTAACCCGAAGATGTTGCAATTCTTTGCGACAGATAAGATTTGTGGCGTTATCATATGGCGGCGGCACCGGTTTTTGATTGCTAGATTGTGACGAACCCGCGTTCCTACATTTGGCACGATTTCTATTGCGCACGAAGCAGGTGACTCCATTTGGTCCACTGCCAAAATGAGTCTCAGGTGTAGTAAACAAAGCAAACGTCTGGCGATATCTTCCTCTCGCGAAAACCGTTCACCTGCAATTACTCAGCGAAGGTGATCGCCGTTTATAAATAGACGACTACTATAAATAATGCAAATCACTAATCTCGCCCATTTAATCGATAGAGGCCGCTATCATCAAAACATTAGTGTGACCTTAGCTAAAAACAAAAACCGACGTTCAACAAATGAATTAAAGGTCATCGTTTATCACAGCATTCTCTTGATATCAACTTCCTGACGTATTACTAATATCGCGTGCACCTACCCCGTGTGACCTTAACGGTTCGCGATCTTCTCCTTCGGCCCGAGTAAGCAAAATTGAAACCTGCAACACCAATTCCAAAAGACATCATTTGATAATGCAAAAATCAAGCGCTAATTACCCAACGAGAGTAGATGAAACCCCGCGTAAGTAATTGGCCCTTAATTTTCAGCGAAATAAAAGATTCTTCAAGAGTCAGTATCTCGGTCAGTATTGTCGTCAACCATATCGCGTTTTAAATCAGTGTAGTAGTATTTAAGTACAGAGAGTGATAACAACAAAACCACAGTAGTAATGTTTGTAATTTTGATATGGATAGATATGAGCCACACAAAAGACGTGTTCCAGAGCTAGACAAGCCTAGGCAGAGGAAAGCCGTGGCTATGAATGACAAATGACCTAGAAACATGGAAAAAGAAAATTTGGAAAGCGCACGTACGTGCAGGAAAGGTCGTAAGGCGCGCCCAACGTGCTATAAAAGTCTAGAGAGCGCTGAGAATGATAGAAGAGGATCCAGAAAACTGTTCGTTGTTCTGGAAAGCCTTTGAAGGATCTGGAAAGCGGAAGGATTTCCAGAGCCTTCTACACGCTTTCGAGAACCTTACAGCGCTCAGACCAGAGTTAGGGAATTTCTGAATTTTTCTGGAAACGTCCCAAAAACTCTTTTATACCAAAAACTGGATGTTTGCGTGCATTACGCTTTGTGTGGTCATATACGGTTCCGAAACGCGCCGATTGCTATTATTTCTGGAAAGATTTGTGCTTTAACTTGTCAACCGAAACATTCCCAACAATTCCTTCCCACGTGCGAAGTTTTTGCGGTTGTCTAGAATTCCATGGAAGTTGCATAACGCAGCGCGGCTTACCGTTTTAAATACGTTTTACACCGGAATATAAATATCTAGGAATAGATGACCTTGATAGTACATGCGACCGTGAACGTTAAACAATCTGGGTCGACATCGACGGCGGATGTGCAACTAATTAAGGCCATCTTTTTTAATTGAATTAACTACACCGACGCGTTTCATTGATAAATTCGCAAAATGGCAACGTCGCAAACTGGGAGGAAATCAGCTGTACTCCCCCTCAAAAACAATAATTTTGAATCAATTCGCAAATTGTAAACATAGAGGGTTGTTATGTAACAGATAAGGCCCTTACCTTAATCGATTTATACTTCTTCTTGGACGCCGTATTTAAATCCTCGTGAACTTTATCTAGGAGCCACTGCAAAAATTCGAGTGCGTCATGCTGCTGCGTGCCTTTGTATTGCGACCCGTGCCTCTCGACGACCTGCTTAAAAGTTGTACTAAGCTCGGGGCTGTACTGGCACGCCCAGAGCGCCTTGAGTATCAACGCTAGCTGCTCGGTAACCTCTCCCTTGGTCCCGTACTTTTTCGAATTGAGCTTATTTCGTCGCGACAAATCTATCTTGTACTGATCTAGGACGAAGTACTCGGCAAGTATGTCCGTGTGCGATATGCACTGTAGGATGGCGTTGATAAAGCACGTATTGCCGTGATTTCTCAAGCCGGTAACGCCGGGAGTCTGATCGGTCGCCCACGTTTGCAAGTGTACCGGCGGGACCCTGCTGTCGAGGCTCGAGTTCATGACGGGCACGCCGCCGATGTGCTGGGCGATTTTGTTAATGAATTTCCTAAATGAAGGCCTACGAAATACTTTCTTATTGTTACGTTCCGATTCATTGTAAGTAGGTGGTTTGTTTTCAGTCTCCTCTCTAGGTTTCGCTCTTCGTTTCGACACTCTGGTCGCGTTAAACGGGTTCCTCGGCAAGGTAAATGTACGTTTTAATTTGGAAGGTTCCGCCGATTGAACATTTGTTCTATCCGAATTCACAGTCATCTCGTGCGATTTTAACAGCTCGCCTTCAGAATTTGATTTCATCACTGCTCCTACATTACCATTAGACATAATCACATTGTTAAACAATTACTTAAATAATAAAATTTACTCATATCACATTATTACACAGAAATACACATAAACAACTAATAATGAAATCCGCCATTACGAATCTCGGCGCTTTTAGGTGGCGATCACGTGGACTTGTGCGCTCCTCTGCGCCATCTATGGGCGCGTTTTTTGGGAGGGAAAATTCCCCTCGCATAAAGATAATTATTGGTATTATCTTTGCCTCGCAGCTTAAAAAATTATTCCAGGCATCCGTCAGCGAATTTCCTCCATTTTTCAGATAATGGGCTATTCAAATTTGTAACATAAGTACATATGCTGTATACTACGGATTTAAATTGGTAATTTTCCACTCGGAAAAATACGCCAAAATATTCCTCCCAAGAATAAACTTGATCTATAACAAAAAAACTGTAATTGCATACAACACAAATTTGATATCATCTAATCCGGTGGCCCTGACATTTACTCATGACCATGATATACACCTTTATCGTCCTTAAACTAAATTGAAACAGCTTCAAATCATCTCTAATAACAGTGGATGCTTATGCCATGCCATACATAATATGGTGTTTCAGCAGTGTTATTGATTTCAAGTTACAAACGTATTAAAAGCCACTGATATCATCTCTATTGTACCTACCTGTATGGGCACTTTGAACAATAGGAATCCTTCACATAGGTACTTTACGTCTCTCCCCTTTTCCTACTATCATTCAATCCCTTTAAGAGGAACTAAAGCCAAAGTAATAAAGATGCAGAGAAAGCCTTTTTCAAGAAGGTATATGCGACGACGTATGCCTTAATTTTAAAGCATACTATTTTCAGGCCCAGATGAGAGCATACTGCCCTATTAATTAGTATTGCATTAAGAATTCCAATAGGTAATTCTCTGATATTTGTATGTTGTTCACCGGATTTATACATCGCTGTACAATCATAGGTCTTAGAACAATGTATGTACCTAGGTAAATCAAGAATTCACGGGCCTAAAAGCAATATCCCACTTTATACTAAATTTCCTTTTATTTCCCCAACAAATTTACACATCCTGAAACATTTCTATACAGTATTAACAAGTAGAGATAGGGATTTATGCATGTATTGTTTTTTCTTGTATACTGTTAAATGACAGAATCCTTCTGAAGGGCGCCTAATTTTATGTAACCAAAAGAACTTCTTAAAACAAATAAATATATGGCTGTCATATTAATTCATTTGAATACTAAGGTATTGTTGCTTTGACCTGCGTATTTTTATTTTCGTTCGTGTGCGATCTACTTATTCAACTCGCGAAAAAGTTGATATTGACAGTAGGTAAAAAATTCTTGGTCCGTATGGACTAGAAACCAATTTCGAAAGAAAATTTAAAAGGGCTGTAACTTCTGAACTAGTAGCCCAATCATAGAACTGTTGGAAATTATGGATTCATACAGGCCACATTCTATAAGAAAATTTTTTTTCCGGGTCGATCTGAGACAACTTTTTTTGCGGGCCTCAAAAAAAGGCAGTGTATAACCTTCCTTTTTTACCAAAAATCGACTACACCAAAATTTCTCGGGAAAACACTTTTTCTTATTAATTTTGGTGCGTAGAATCCAAAACAATTCGTACTTTTTCGATCAGACTTCTCAATCAAAAGTTATAGACTAGAAACCAATTTCGAAAAAAAATTCAAAGGGCTGTAACTTTTGAACTAGTAGCCCAATCTTGGAACTGTTTGAAATTATGGATTCTACAAGCCACATTCTATAAGAAAATTTTTTTCCGGGTCGATCTGAGACAATTTTTTTTTCGGGCTCAAAAAAAGGCAGTGTATAACCTTCCTTTTTTACCAAAAATCGACTACACCAAAATTTCTCGGGAAAACACTTTTTCTTATTAATTTTGGGTGCGTAGAATCCAAACAATTCGTACTTTTTCGATCAGACTTCTCAATCAAAAGTTATAGACTAGAAACCAATTTCGAAAGAAAATTCAAAGGGCTGTAACTTTTGAACTAGTAGCCCAATCTTGGAACTGTTTGAAATTATGGATTCTACAGGCCACAACAGACATAGGAATAGATAACTAAATTGCTCTATTGTAATCATGGTTACCTTAGGATTCGTGATTACTTTAGTAACCATGATTTTGATTACTTATTTGTATTCATGATTACAATATGGATTACTAATTACGATTACTCCTGAGAAAAGTAATTAAATTACAATACTGATTACAGTAGGTACTTTCAAATTATTTAGTTGCTGATTACTGATTACACAGAAAAGTACCAAAAACTTTAATCAATTACAATTGTAATCGATTACTTTCCAGCTCTGCTCTACGGAATAGTTAAATCGAAGCATACAGAGCAACAGCACACTGATAAATTGATAATGAACTTCCTCGTGAATACATAAAAAAATACTTAATAAACAATATAAAAGCATAATCGCACCCGTACAGTGTAAAAAACATAATTCAAATTACGTACTCAAAACAAAAGCAAAGAGTAATTAACATTTTCAACAAGAGAAATTCATTTTGAGGTGTATGTAAAATTTAGTTCAGAGCAGGCTAATCAGTCTGCTCTTCCAGTTTACCCTAATATACCACACTTTTCATTTTTTTATGGCGAAGTGAATATGTTTCTCGTACAAAACGGTATAAAGGTACACTGTGTACCTTACTTAACTGTTATACTATGGTATATTTTAAACAAATTGTCTAGTACAAAAATTAGGCATCGGAGCAAGTAAGAAAATTATCAAGCTGGCTGTAGGCGTGGATAAAAATTGATTCGGGAATGAGAAACGAAAATGTGATAGGCAGCGATATCTGTGGTAAAAAAGAAGTACTGCATGATGCAGGTGTTTAATTAACAACCAACTAGATGTCAGAATAAGCGTTATTTCAAACAAACTTCCCGCCAAGGTGGATCCACCTTGCTTCCCGCCAAATGATAGAAACAATCTGACAAACCTAGTTAATGTCGCTGAATTATTGTAAACCCCCACCCCCACGTATATCAACGCACAAAATAACTTCTACGATTCCAAAGAGTTAATTAAGGACGCCTCTTTTTCAGCAGATTTGGTTTTAGACCATCATGAGAATATTGCAAAAAAGAACTAAAAGCGTTTCTATAAAAAAATATAAGCTACCTACTGCAATTTGCAAATGCAATGTAAACTTTTTGGAGTAATTCCTTCCATGATTGCTTTGTCTAGAACTGAAGAATGATTACGCAGCACCAATTACAATTTCGCTTACTATACAGAAATGATTACGTATTTGTTGTTGCATATTAGGCACAAATCGATTACTTTTCATCTGCTCAAAAATGCGAGCCATTTTTCTTTTGTACGTATTTTGTGCAATCGCTAAAGCTGAACATATTACGTTCGGTTACGCGTCGTCCATTGCGGTCTACAAGAAAAGCGCATATCTTGCTCTTCCTCGCAGTTCTTGCTACAATGATCCGTTGGGTCCTACCCTTCTGGAAGTGCAATGGAATGCCGACAATTCCCAGCTGAATTCGGAGCGCAAATCCTTCTTCGGTCAGACTTGGGGGAAGTGCAGTCAATTGCAAAGTGCAATCTCGCTGGACGTCAACAATCGGAAAAGTCGGCTTTGGGTGTTGGACCAGGGGAACGACCATTGCCCGCCAAAGGTCGTCGTTTACGGTTTGCCCTCAAATATGGAGTTGGCGAAATGGACACTTGGCAATTTTGGACCGGACGAGCTAAGTATGCTGATTCTTGACGTTTCAGACGAGTATGGGACACTCTGTTACGTTGGCAACAATCGGTTTGATAAATTAACAGTTGTTTCTTATGATCACCGCAAGTGGTGGGAGGTGAGTATTCTTGGTGGTGTAGTTCCGGAACGAATCGCCATCTCCGTCTTCGACACTAAACTGTACGTAACAAGAGATCGTGATGATGCTCTTTTCGCGTTGAATTTGACTGAAGTGCGCCAGACTAAGGTAAGTCGAGAAAGTCGCTCAAAAATAACATCGGTTCTTTTGGTAGATGAATCAATCAGTGTCTTCATATTATGTGGGTCAGAAACTGGGACCTTCCACTGGTTTGGTTACCGATATCGCAGGTGGACTAAATTATTATTTAACACGAGATTATGCCGTGTTGCGATGGTTAATTACGTACGTAACCAATTGGCTATAGAAGTATAAATTCAAGGTTTCTTTTTAGTAAACCTTTATCAGCCGAAAACCACGAGGTTCTGCTGCAATCTCACGACAGACTTCCACATGTAGCCGAACTATTCAATGATCCGCAGTACAACTTATGGGCTTTGGTTAACACAGTATCCAATCAAGATTGCCATTCGGAAAATAAAAGACACAATTTTAGTTCCCAGCATTTACGTTTGGAAACTGGACTGAGTGTGGTTCGACTGTCAAAGTTTGTAAGGTTGGGGTTGCGGAAAAAGTTGTTCGTGGCAGGATATTACTAAAAGATAATATTTTCTTGCGTTAGTTAATTAACCTGCAGGCTGCAGGTTACATCCACTGCACTCTTCCAGTATACAAACTTCCACAACCGAACTGACGATTAGATTACTGTTTTTTTAATTATATGTTCTGCCTCTGTATAATCTAAGTATTGCTGCAGGTTCCAACAGACCCACTGTTCCTGTAAGTAAGATTTGTTACTCCGTTTTTGAAAATTACAAGATGGTACGACTGTCTCTATTCTCCTCAAAAAATGGTTCCAGAGGATATTTCTTTAGCTCAACATTAACTGGCTTAATCATTAAAAAGAGCAAAAGCTACTAGCTTCAGGGCGAGCAACCGATTTCTCGACAGTTATTTTTGTCTATAATGTAATGTTTGAAGAAGCACTTTAGGGCTAAATCGAAAAACAATTTCCTTCAAGATTTTCTATTTCAGTAACAATTTAACAAGTACCCTCCATTAAATGAATTTGTTGCACTGCGCCGCAACCGACAGTGTGCTGGACATAATCTGGGAAGTTGCTCTGCAGCACCCTCATCCTTTGCTGGTTGTGATCGGCCATAACCTGCGTTGGTAGAAAGCACGCACTCGCTTTGTACACGACCAGGAAGTTTTCCTGCTTGAAACAAGTGTTGGAATCCCAGCGGTAGATCTCTTGTTTGCCTTCGTATCTGAAGAATACGGCCGATCCGGTATCGGTACCGAGGATGACGAGCTTGTTAGGTTTCAGACCAAGATCCACGATCCTTCCATTAGCCGATCCTGTGCGCAGATAATCGGTTCGGATCGAAAAGATGCGTTTGCCGCAGAGATAGGTGAAGATGATGTAATTGTTTCCGCACCCTTTGCGGACGAGCGCCATGTATAAGATGTCGCGACGATTACATCCGTTGGCGACAACTTGGGGTAGCACCACCCTATAACCTCGACTGGCAACCACATCGTAAACTAAGATTGACCTCGCCGCGGCGTCACTGACGTAGATTACCGGCCGTTGGTTGCCACGTGGATACTCACAGGCTACGTACTGCAAGCGGGAGGTTTGTGTTACCAAACCGGAAAGATCAACGGTCTTCAACAGCTTCCCAGTTTTCAAGGAAAATGCGACGACTTTCGGCGGACAGTAGCGAATCGGAGTACTGTTAGTGTGCAGCGTATTTACAACACCAGAATCCAAAGCCCACAAAACGCCTTGAGTGTCACAGAACAAGTCCACAACCGATTGTAGCGCCTTGCAGTTCTTCTCCTCTTGCGACAGCCAACACGGGAACGGTGTCAAAATCGCGTCACTTCCGGTCGATTTCAGCGAAACTTGAGCCAAAGTCGCGGGGACACCTGGCCTCAAGCGGGTCAGAGCCAAATAGCAGTAGTCGCCATAAATCTGCGCCCTTTGAGCAACAATATTTTTGCTAATGTACTTCCCGCTCGACTTAAACAGAGCCCTTACTGACTTCTCCGTCCATTCGAAAGGGCCCCCGGTCCATTCTATCGTCTGCAGATAATCCGGATCGCAAGCTCCTCGTATGCACACCAATTGAGCGGTTACCAAAAGAATGTAGGCCAATAACATGATGACCGATACCTAAAATTGTGCTGAGAAAAAAATGTTTGCTAGATTGGAATGACTTACCGACAAATTAAAAGTGATGTATCAGTCTTAATGATCATACTTTATATAGTTATTTATATGTGGAAGTGTAAAGGTTGCGCGTGCCGAATTCAGTTTTGAGAGTTGTAAATATTTAGCTTTTCAAAATTTTACTTCGAAGTTATGCGCTGACCATGAATTTCGCTGCACGTCGTTAAGTTTATATTGAAAAAAACATTTTTGTTAGCGCGTCAACAAGATCAGTACACAGTATTGATTTTTCCCTCAATCTAGGAACCCTTAATGAAGAACTAAGTCTTCAGTTTATTGTTTTTGATATCTTGCATCAATTGATGTAAAAAGTCTGTTATAAGCCAAAGAATAATTTTTTCACTTACCTATTTCTGGAAAGTTCCGCCCACGATTAAAATATTGGGCCTCGGAGGGACACTCGACAGAAAACATGTGCCGATCATACTCTCGCTTCAGACACTTTCTTATACAATCTATACGAGATTATTCAAAGAGAGTCAGATTAATGGGAGTAACATTTGCTCGTAGAACTATCTTCCAAAAAAGCTTTATTAGAATAATAGTAGCTAATGTGTATGATGATATTTTCAAATTAAATTTTATTATCAGTAGTGAATACTGAATTTATATACATTTGGTAAAAGAAGGAGGGCTGGTATGCAAATATTCATAAAACAAGTACCTAATAAATCAGCATATGCATGATGAAAGCGCATTTTTGGTAATACAGATCAGTATTTTATTAGTAAAGTTTAAAATTATCGACCTCACAAGTAATCTAACTCAAAATAGACTAGAGCCTGCACATCTACACTTCATCAAAAAGCTTTTAGTGAAAATTTGAAGTCTCTAGCTATTGTAATTGCCGAGATCTCAGCCGGACAGCCAGCCAGCCAGCCATAACGAATCTAATAGCGTATTTTTTTTTCAAAAATGCCTGAAATCTGTAAAACGTTTAACAAATTATGCCAATACCAATTAATTAAAGTTTTAAAAGCCAATCAATCTAGCTACCTACATTTGTATCTGAGATAACAGATAGTATATCTGTGCTGGGATATAGGGTCAAAATAGGTCACACTGTACAGTGCTTTTCACTTAAAAATGGGCTAACTGCCTTAAAATCAGCAAAGACACAAAGGCTTTATGTCCCTTTTTTTTCAAGGGCGGTTTGATAGTTATTATTTACTTATTAGTTAGTTATTGCATGCGTTCTCATTTTGGTGTCTCTTATTGCTCATTTGACAGTTATACACAATGTAGTTTTTTTTCGAAGGCTGACTAGAAAAGTTTACTTTCTTTAATCTCTACCCAAGAAAACTCCCGTTTGGTCTCGAACTTTTATAAAAGATGCCGCACCGCCTAATAGTCAGTCTTCAATTTGTACCTATTCCGTGTGCAACTTTGTGAAGCAATATCATGCTATACATCAAAATTTTCGGAAAAATGTGTAGATTACGAATATCGGGGCGTACCTCTCAGGGCTGTCCGAAAGGAAAAAACAACCCCTTTACAAAAATACGTATTACGATAAAAAATAGCTAAAAATATTTCCCAAAATGTATGTATTTGCTTGAATCTCTATGGAGTAAACCTGTAAGGGGTGCCGGAAGGGAGAAAACTACCCTACACAACCCCTATCGAAAAAGAAATGTTGCGATAAAACCTCGGATGAAACATTGCTATAAATATTTTTCAAAATCTATTTATTCGCTTGAATCTCTTTGGGCGTACCTCTAAGAAATGGTGGAAGAGAGAAAACTACCCTTATCGCTATCCAGTGCATCGTCAGAATCAGTAGTTTTTTCATCTATTTCAATGTTTGAACAAAATCCGAGATCAACCTCACATTCGCACATTTCCGTACAATGAATTTTTTGAGTTAAACATTTGCACCTTTGACCAAAACAACTGAATCTGGCGAAAAAATTCATACTGTCTTTACTCCCCTTTCAGATGCATCTAAAGAATGAAGAAACATTCTGGGATCTGCTCCTTCGTGTGAACTTTTTAAGTGGTTCATATCGCCACGTATCACAATACAAAGCCCTGTATTTTTATAAAAACAAACGATCTTTTTATTACACGTATTTCCTAAAGCAATAAGATTTTTTGAAGTTATGTATTCTTGAGAGACAAAAGACAAAAGTGGTTTATACTGGTTTTTCGTCAACATATGGTAACGTATAGGGTCTGTACCATTTTGTCTTCTGGTTCTTTCCGATGACCCATAACATAATTATCAAAAAACCCTTGTAAAGTTTATGAATGAATTCATTACCTTTATTAACGATGGTGGTTATTAACGAATATTAAAAACACGCAAAGGCAAAACAGGTGAAAACTTCTTCCCCAGAAAATGCTCACCTATTTTCGAACGCGCTACGGGTAATTAAAATTTTTTTTTTTTATTGATAATTTACATGGTGGTTAAAATACTAGTCTATAGCCACATAAACAGACCCATAATTCCCGCTGTCATAACAACGGGAGTTATAAAATCTAATTCCCTGTCAGAACAATAGGACTACTTTGACAATTAATTGACATTTACGGTAAAGTCAAACACAATGGTTAGCTGTCAATCGTGTAATATAAGTCAAAACCTACAGAAGGAACGAGAATGACATTTCATAGGTGGTAACCATGTTATATTTCTTAAAATGGTCTTCTTTTACGATACTTAACTTTATTCATTTGGTAGGTTGTGATACAGATCCATTGTCGTAGCAATTGTGTGTAAAACAATATTTTGAAATACATCTAGGTACTTTTCAGATTTCCCTCAGACAGTGAATGGCGAATCTTAGACTTCTTGGGCTAAAATTCCTGATTCTTATTTTTAAAAACGTTTTCAATTGCCCATAACTATAATCCAAAAGAACGTCTTAGTATTGTTCAAATTCGACTAATAATGTGTATAAATAATACCTTGAAATATCTAGGTTCTCTCGCACACGCAGCATGTATCTAAGCATGGAGTAGTAGGTCCACAAGCAAGACGGTTTTCCCTGCTTAGATAATTCACTAAAATACGCCAAAAGAATGTTTTCGTTCACAATCTTCAAGGATTTTTCCGATCACAATTTACAAAACTTGGAGTATTCGTTTTCATATAATGTTTTTGAAGTCGCCGGCACTAACTCCTTAAGAGCGTCTTCAGCTTCTTTTATTCCCCCCATGGGAACATCATCATCTTCATTCCCTTCCAACATTTTCCGTTCTTGAACAAAGCCAAACGACACAAAAATTGCTTTCAAAATGACGGACGCAGCATTTTTTGTTGTTTATATACGTAACTAGGTAACCATGGGTGGCAGTCGCAGCTACAGTGACTTTATAGAGACAGTGGCGACCATGATACAATAAATATAAGATATGATATTGCGCATGTAGGAGGAGTTATGAATCACGTGTGTGACGTCACGCGGTGAATTTCAAATTAAATATAATTGCCTGTCAGTGTAGATTTTGGTACTTTTTTGGAATTTGTGAATCAGTTTTCAACAAAATGAGGTGTTCCGTGGTTGGATGTACCACAGCTAATGGATCAAAACAGTTTTCAAGCAATCTAATGTTTTTCCGGTTCCCGAATGATCAAAATTTTCAAAAACGTTGGGTGTTAGCTTGTAACCGGCCAGGTCACATTAATGTGAAAACTACCAGAATATGTTCGAAACATTTTGACGAGTCGTCTTACGAACGGAATTTGCGGTTTGAACTACTGGGCTATACCGCCCGAAATCGTCGACTGTTGAAACCAGATACCGTACCATTTCTCAATTTGCCACTGGGAAACTCAAAGGATGTGAAAGGGGAATCGGCCCGAACCAGTCGCATTAATAAAAGAAATAGGTCAAAATTAGTTGCGGCTCTCCTACAAACCAGGTAAGCTTCTTGTTTTGGTGTATTAGAAATTGGTTTAGAGACGTTTTTCAGTACGAACACTGATGCTGACAACAGAGACGAGATAATTCCAAATTAAAAGAAGAAAATGAAATTTTTCACAGGTTTTTCACCACCACTGAAATGATATTGAAACATCCTTATAAGCGAGTAACATGGACAATTGAAGATATTTCGAAAGCTATTATCATTGATTCAGCTGGTACAAGAGCCTATAGGTTGTTACGGAAAAAAGGATACCCTCTGCCAGCAGTGTCAGCGCTTAGAGAATGATTTAAAAAAATTCAACTAATGCCTTACATATTTAAGAATGTAGTAATAATAGTGTTTGACTCCATCTCATATCTCAGTGTTCACGAGATTACTAATTTAATATATTATGTGTACTTGTTTATTTAATATTTTGTAAATAACTTGAGACTATTCTAATAACAAACATGTCTTATTTTGTACCTACTCCTTTACACTTCCTGATGTCCGATTTACTTTTTAAATTCTATATTACCAATTTATCTAGCAATAAAGAACAATAATTCAATATATTTTTATCTTATCGAATACCGTTTTTGAATCTAGTATAATTCAATATTTTGTATTAGTAATTTCGTCTTTAATATCTACTCCACAATGTTTAGATACTTTAGCATAAGTAGGTATCTTACCATAATATGGAAAACGCCTGCATTTCCTCTTTTTATGGTGCGCTTAATTATAGCTTATAGCATTTTTAAAGATGGTCTTTAACGATCTCTTGATATTTTTCAGCATATTTTGCGTTTAGGTTTTATAATTTCAACTCCCTTTTTCCCCTAAACCATTATAATTAAGAAATTTTAGTGTTTGTAGTAGAATTAAGAAAAACAAGTTAAAAAGTAATCGTAAACGATTTACATAAAGCGCATTTCCACTTGCATTCATTTCCCATTATTGTAAGATGCAACCTCTATTAAAATCGTAAAAATCCGGCCACAAATATGAAAGATAGCGTTGCACATGGGCAATCCATTTTTGACGTGCTACTTCAATTTCAGTTTATGAGAAGAATTTCATTTCAATGCTTTTCTAAATAAGAAAGTTGGAACTGCGCATGCCAAACCTAAATTTTGAAACTAATGTTAGATTTTCCTTTGTTCCAAGCGCCTAAGTATCAAATTTCAGTTAAATGCTTCCATAGATAAAAAAGTTGGCACTGCGCATGCACAAAATAAAATTTTGAAACTGGCGCTAGATTTTCCTTTATTCCAAGTGCCTATGTATCACATTTCATTTAAATTCTTCCATAAATAAAACAGTTGGCACTGCGCATGCGCAAAACCAAATTTTGAAACTGGCGTTTGATTTTCCTTTATTCCACGTGCCTATGTATCAAATTTCATTATTTAAATTCTTCCATAAATAAAACAGTTGGCACTGCGCATGCGCAAAACCAAATTTTGAAATTGGCGTTTGATTTTCCTTTATCCCAAGTGCCTATGTATCAAATTTCGTTTAAATTCTCCCATAAATAAAAAAGTTGGCACTGCGCATGCGCAAAACCAAATTTTGAAATTGGCGTTTGATTTTCCTTTATCCCAAGTGCCTATGTATCAAATTTCGTTAAAATTCTTCCATAAATAAAAAAGTTGGCACTGCGCATGCGCAAAACCAAATTTTGAAATTGGCGTTTGATTTTCCTTTATTCGAAGTGCTTATGTATCAAATTTCGTTTAAATTCTTCCATAAATAAAAAAGTTGGCACTGCGCATGCGCAAAACCAAATTTTGAAATTGGCGTTTGATTTTCCTTTATCCCAAGTGCCTATGTATCAAATTTCGTTTAAATTCTTCCATAAATAAAAAAGTTGGCACTGCGCATGCGCAAAACCAAATTTTGAAATTGGCGTTTGATTTTCCTTTATCCCAAGTGCCTATGTATCAAATTTCGTTTAAATTCTTCCATAAATAAAAAAGTTGGCACTGCGCATGCGCAAAACCAAATTTTGAAATTGGCGTTTGATTTTCTTTTATCCCAGGTGCCTATGTATCAAATTTCGTTTAAATTCTTCCATAAATAAAAAAGTTGGCACTGCGCATGCGCAAAACCAAATTTTGAAATTGGCGTTTGATTTTCCTTTATCCCAAATGCCTATGTATCAAATTTCGTTTAAATTCTTCCATAAATAAAAAAGTTGGCACTGCGCATGCGCAAAACCAAATTTTGAAATTGGCCTTTGATTTTCCTTTATTCCAAGTGCCTATGTATCAAATTTCGTTTAAATTCTTCCATAAATAAAAAAGTTGGCACTGCGCATGCGCAAAACCAAATTTTGGAATTGGCGTTTGATTTTCCTTTATCCCAAGTGCCTATGTATCAAATTTCGTTTAAATTCTTCCATAAATAAAAAAGTTGGCACTGCGCATGCGCACAACCAAATTTTGAAACTGGCGTTTGATTTTCCTTTATTCCAAGTGCCTATGTATCAAATTTCGTTTAAATTCTTGGCACTGCGCATGCGCACAACCAAATTTTGAAATTGGCGTTTGATTTTCCTTTATCCCAAGTGCCTATGTATCAAATTTCGTTTAAATTCTTTCATAAATAAAAAAGTTGGCACTGCGCATGCGCAAAACCAAATTTTGAAATTGGCGTTTGATTTTCCTTTATCCCAAGTGCCTATGTATCAAATTTCGCTTAAATTCTTCCATAAATAAAAAAGTTGGCACTGCGCATGCGCAAAACCAAATTTTGAAATTGGCGTTTGATTTTCCTTTAGCCCAAGTGCCTATGTATCAAATTTCGTTTAAATTCTTCCATAAATAAAAAAGTTGGCACTGCGCATGCGCAAAACCAAATTTTGAAATTGGCGTTTGATTTTCCTGTATCCCAAGTGCCTATGTATCAAATTTCGTTTAAATTCTTCCATAAATAAAAAAGTTGGCACTGCGCATGCGCAAAACCAAATTTTGAAATTGGCGTTTGATTTTCCTTTATTTGAAGTGCATATGTATCAAATTTCATTCAAATACTTTTATAAGTAAAAAATTTGCAATTCGGTTTATAAATGGTCGAGATGCGAAAAGGGCACTGTGAATTTTGAATCGATTCGACTCAAGTTTTGGCATTGCGTATTATATGGCTGAAGCTATGCCCATATTGAATTTAATGCAGTTCAGTTCATAACTAACGGAGATGTAAAAGCGATCGAACATTTCTAAACAAAGTTATCGTTCACACGGACAGATAGATGGACAGACAGACAAAGGAACAGACGGACAGACCAACAGGCAGACGACAGATAGCAATGCAAAATTATAAACGATCTCTAGGATCGTTAATAACGGCAAAAGTGTAAAATTATGGAACATGTAAAAAACGGTTTTTTGTTTTTTTTACAATAACTTTTTTTGTAAGCGGTACAGAAAAAATTCCTTCCTTGGTACAAGACTCGGCACCATAACGAACCAAATAGCGAAAAAAGTAGAACAATAGCTCTTAAGATAAAGAACTAGTAGCGTCGCAAAACGAGCGGACGGACGGACAGCCGGACGGACGGACGGACGGACGGACAAAGTGGCCACAATAGCGCATTTTTTTTATTTTTGTGGAAATGCGCTAAAAATCCGGCTTTAAATTCAAATTTTATCACCGCGTGACGTCATGCGCGAACTGGACGAATTTGGAACGGCAATCTAGCATATCTTGTTTTATTTATATCATGAGTTGACGTTTGCTTATAATCATCATCATCTTTGTAAATAAAACGATTTCCGTTGAAAAAGATAATACATCGTGGATGCGGATCGGAACGAGAAAGAAGAGTAGGCGTTTGTCATGAGATAGAGAACTGTCATGGAACTGTCTATGAGTTAGATGTGTTTGTTGGAGTTGAAATAAAAAGCGTATTTTCAAATAGTGGTGTTTTACTGGGTTATTACATTGGCGACGAGGATTTAAAAGAAACTTATTTCGGTAAGAAAAGAAAAGGGGGAACATAATTATGTTCCTAATACAAATCGGTTGCAAAGTCAAACCGAAGAGTGACCGTTAAATCAGACACAGAGGGCGCGCACTAAACTGCGCACAAAGAGTGACCGTTAAATCGGACCAAAAGGGCGCGCACTAAACTGCGCACAAAGAGTGACCGTTAAATCGGATCAAAAGGGCGCGCACTAAACTGCGCACATAGGGCGTCTGTTCAATCGGACTCAAAGGGGCGCACTAAACTGCGCACATAGGGCGTCCGTTAGATCGGACACAGAAACGGATAATCCGTTACGCAAGCAAAGTGAGTAAAAGAAACGTCACTGTGACAAGATTAAATAAGTATTATACAATAGGTTTTTTTTAAAAAAAAAAAGCACCTTGAAATGGAGTATTGTAACATAAAACCGTTCCTTTGTGACAATATAGACAAGGCTCTGTTACGTACAGAATGGGAGAAATGGTTGCGATCGGTTAAATTGTATTTTGAGGCGGAAGAAATAGTACATCCTAAGAAAAAAACGCAGTAAGTTACTGCATTTTTGAGATACAGGACGTGGCATATAATCTTCCCAGGGCCATCGAAGAATACGACGAACAACAGAAAAATGACGTTTTTGGAGTATTAGTGAAAAAGTTAAACGATCATTTTTCTCCGGAACAGAATTCGACTTTTGAACGTCACGTGTTTAACTCCATTAAAACGGAAGGTGGAGAAACCTTTACTAAATTCTTGTTAAGAGTAAGACGACAATCGTCAAAATGTGCATTTGGGACTTCCAAAATCGAAGCCATAGATATCAACTTAAAAGACAAGTTGATCGACTCAGGGGCACCGATGGAACTGAAGAAGAAATTATTGGAGAAAGAGAGGTGTCTAGATAGATGAAGTCATAGAACTGTCGGATACATGAGGAAAATATAAGCACGCAATCCACAGTAATGAACCAAGTTAACTCACAACCAGGTCCGTCGTACGTTCACATTAATAAGGTGGAGATAAAGGGAAGGCAAAGTAATGAATGCGCAAGATGTGGAAGGACCGATCACAAGAATCGAAAGTTAAGTGTCACCGCTGTGAGTTAGTGGGGCATTTTGCTACCAAATGCAGAACGAGAACCACTAAGCGACCTGCTAGGCTTGAACCAAAAGGAAATACGAAGAGATGGCGGAATGCAGTAAATCGAGCGGATGACCTCTCACAAGAGTGAGAAGAGGACCGAGAAGTAGAAATCGAGAGGTTTGATTGTTTTAAGGTGGTCGAGTGGTAGACAATTCAGCAGTCAAAGATGGACTAATTGAATGCATCGTGGGGGAGGTGTTAAAATAACCATGCTCATCGATTCCGGGTCAAAAGTGAACGTTATAAACGGCACAGATTGGAAAAAGTTGACGCGAAATAAAACTGTAGTCTGGAAATTGAGCCTAAGTAGTGAGAAAACGTTGAAACCTTACGCTTCTGGAATGTTACTAGTCGATCACAAATTTCGGTCCACAATCACAGTAGGAACAAGGCAAGAAATAATTGCGGATTTCTTTGTTTTCGAAGGAGGAGACATCTCTAGTAGGAAAAGACACCGCTCTTCGACTGGGAATACTGAAGATGGGTTTGAACGTAAATGCTTTAGTGGAAAACACGTCGTTTCTGAAAATCAAAAACGTGTTAGTTAAGCTTACCATAGACCCGAGAATAAAACCGGTTCGACAACCTCTTCGAAAGGTACCCATCACGGTGGAAGAAGCAGTAGAACAGAAATTGGACGAGACTTTAGCTAAAGGAATAATTGAGAAGGTCCGTGAACCTAGCGAATAGGTGTCCCCAATAGTAGTAATTTTCAAGTCGGGTGGCGACATCCGTATTTGTATTGATATGCAGAGGGCAAATATGAAGCTATTCGGCGGGAAAATTATCCCTTACCAACCTTTGATGGGTTTGTAACTAAACTGAGAAACGCGCGGTTCTTCTCAAAGTTGGACCTGCTTAACGCATACCACCAGGTGGAATTAGATGAAGAAAGTCGCCCAACAACGACATGTATTACACACAAGGAAATGTTTAAATATACACGTTTGTTGTTTGGGGTCAATTCGGCTCCAGAAATTTTTCAGCGTATTATTGAGGCCATATTTGCAGAGTGTGAAGGATGTTTAAACTGCATAGATGACATTATTATTTACGGAGGTACCGAGGAAGAGCATGACAAATCTGTCAAAGGTGCTGAAAACATTAAAGGAAAATAACGCCGTTCTTAATGACAACAAATGTTTATTCAAAGTCCAAAACTAGGAGTTTTTAGGCCACAAGCTGTCAGTAAATGGAATCGAGGCAGCAGACAGCAAAGTAAAAACTATCCTTGAATTTCGATCCCTAACACTAAGGAAGAAGTCAGGAGTTTTCTGGGTCTTGTGACGTATATGGGGAAATTTGTTCCTGATCTTGGTATTCATTCTTGGATTCATTGATTGAGACAAATCATAAAGCAAGACGTCAAATTCATTTGGACATCGACGCATCAAAAAGCATTCGACAAGTTAAAACGAATGCTGGCTAAACCACCAGCGCTGAACTAGAGACGGATCATAAACCCCTAGAAGTAATTTTCAAACCGTCTTCAAAGCCGCCCGCCAGGATTGAAAGGTGGGTGCTACGCTTACAAGCGTTCAAATTCAAAATCATTTATCTACCTTCGAAACAAAACATTGCAGACTGTGTGTCTCAGCTGTGCCCATCCTATTCCAAAGAACCTTTCGAGGTTGGGAGCGAATACCATATACATATACCGTCATAGAGGCGGCAACACCAAAAGCGGTGATTCAAAGATATTTAACGAAAGCAAGAACGATGAACTTTGCGAGGAAATCGTATTATCATACCTAACACCGTTAGACACACAGATTTTGAATTTGGCTCACGAGGGCCACCCGGGAGAAACAGCTATGAAACGACGATTACGGGCAAAAGTGTGGTGGCCACAAATTTATCGAGAAGCTGAGAAAATTGTGAAAACTTGTTTGGATTGTCTCCAGTGTCCACCAATGACGAGACATAAGTTCCCGAACGGGCCGTGGCAACATATTGCTATCGATTTGATGAAGGCTGGTCCTATATCTGAAAAGATACTGGTCGTGATCGATTATTTTTCGCACTACCAAGAGATCAAATTTCTCAAGTCTCCTACGGCAGCCACCATTATCGCGCATCTACAGGAAATGTTTTCTCGACTTGGAATACCGAATTCGATACGAGCTGACAACGGGCCCCAGTTCGCAAGAAAGGAGTGTCACTTGTTTTGTGAGGGAAGCAATATTGAGTTTATTCACACAACACCTTATTGGCCGCAGGCCAATGGGGAAGTGGAAAATCTAAACCGATCAATCTTAAAACTATTGAAAATAAGTCATACTGCAGGAAAAGACTACAAAGCTGAACTGCAGGAATTTACTCTGATGTGCATATAATACGGCATCGCATAGTACTACCACAGGTAAATAAATCCCCGTCGGAGCTTCTCTACGGCAGAAATATTAGAGACAAAATCCCAACTATCTACGATTTATACAGTGAGCTGACGGATGAAGAAGCCTATGATCGAAACCTGCTAAATAAACAAAAAGGAAAGGACCTGGAAGACCGGACAAAGGGCGCGCGAGAAATTGACATAAATGTTGGAGATCCAGCTTTAGTCAAGAATGTTGTCGTTCCCCATCAACTGATTCCGACTTTTAGTAAGGACACTTAAAAAGTTCAACAACGGTCCGGAAATGAGTTGGTTCTGGAGGGAGCAGGGCGCGTTATTCGACGACACGTCAGCCACGTTAAGATAAATCTTAGATACATCTTTTCAGCAGCCTGCCGCGGGCCCGGAGACATCCAACAATTCGAAACGTTTACAGGATTTGGAGGACGGTTCGATAACACAGAAGGTAGCACGTCCCTCGAGCCATCTGAAATCCCGAAGGTAGTGAATACACTCAGATTGGAAAGAAAGGGAGGAATGTGGAGACCCACAGTGGATGCGGATCGGAACGAGAAAGAAGAGTAGGCGTTTGTCATTAGATAGAGAACTGTCATGGAACTGTCTATGAGTTAGATGTGTTTGTTGGAGTTGAAATAAAAAGCGTATTTTCAAATAGTGGTGTTTTACTGGGTTATTACAAAATCTAAACAAACGTTGGTAGGTGTAAAATCCAAATCCAGTAAAGCCTATTATAAAGAATATGAAAAGTTGTTTCCATGGATGAATAGGAAGTTACTTACGAATACAGTCTTAAATGCATCCATAATGCTGGCATATATGAAGAAATGTCAAAGGTATTTAAATCTTCTATATTTTGGTGCATTCATTCAAAACTTTAAAGCAATGCTGCGATTAAAAAGTGGAACAGATTTGGAAGCATACCCTAAATTCCGCGCGTTTGTGAAAGCTTCAACCAAAGGATAGGTACAAAAGCCAAAGAAATGTTCTGCATTTACAGAAAGCGACCTAAGAGGATTTTTTATTTCACCCAGATGACAGTTTCAAAAGTCATACTTGAAGTATCGTTACTTAGCAACTTTAAAGCACGTGTGTTTTAAAGGCCCTTTTTCTA
>NW_022170819.1:18422336-18436883 GCF_008802855.1 Photinus pyralis
GATTCCTATAGTACCTGCCACCGTTTGGGAGCGTATAGGGGGTGCCTAGGGGAGTATAGGACACTTGGGGTCGGAAATCTAAAATAAGGGCGCCAGAACCAAATTTATCTTCTGGAATTTCACGCCTGTATGTAGGCAACCCAACCGACCGACGTTTCGCGCGGAGCGATGCAGAGCGAGTTGGCGCGAGGAAGCGACATGGGAGGGAAGGAGGGAAAACGACAGTCAAAAGCAATAACGTTTACAAGTGTTCAACGTGGCCACCGTTGTTCTCAATGCACTTCCTACATCTAGCCAACTATTATTATACTATTGCCATAGTGTTTATTCACTTGATACGCGTCGTTGCAGACGGGATTTCGTGGGTTTTAACAAAATTCTGATCAAGTGTCAGCCACACATCGCCGCCTGAGATCGCTCCGTGTGCACCGCCGGCCGGTTGGGTTGCCTACCTACAAGCGCGAAATTCCAGAAGGTAAATTTGGCTCTGGCACCCTTATTTTAGATTTCCGACCCCAAGTGTCCTATATCAAAATACTCCCCTACGCACCACCTACACGCTCCCAAACGGTGGCAGCTACTATAGGAATCACCCTGTATTTCAATTATTTAAGTTAAGTTTAAATTCGAGATCATGCAAAAAAAAAGCGAGTAACTTTAGCGCATGCATTCGAATGTAAAAAGAACGAACTAAATATCTTCAAAACTGAAGGAGTACAATATAAGGCCTCGGACGGATCGACGGACGGATAAAATAATAACGCCATCCAAACTTTTTGAACTGCTATTAGGATATTATTAAGGCCGATTCCTTATTTAAGCAAATCCAGAAAATAATGGGTCTGTTTTATGTTTACTTTATAAAAGAAAATTTATTTTCTGAAGGAGTAGCAAAAATCTCGAAAAAATTTATCAAATGTAGTCCACACGTCGAGTAGATTTAAAAAAATGAAATTAGAGTATAACCATTTAAAATACTTCCGGTAAAAGCGAAAAGCGAAAGAAATATGTTAGCTGAAAATTTCCCAGGTAGTAATCGATTCAGTTTGTCCGTTCCCTCTGTATACCTGGAAAGGAAACAGAGCTGGGCAGAATACTTTCAAAAAGTATTTGAATAGTAAATACTTTACACAAATCAAAGGTATTTGAATACTAAATACTTTTACGTCCAGCACAAGCGAATACTAGATACAGATACATTGAAAAGTATTCAAATACTTAAAAAAATAAGTATTCAAATACTTTAGAATGCATTTGAATACTTTCAAAAGTATTCTAATACTATCACAAAGGTATTCGAATACTTTCAAAAAGTATTTCATTATCTTACTTTGAAAAGTATTCGAATACAGTAAAAAGTATTCAAATACTTGTCACTCAAATACATTACGAATTTAAAATAGTATACTAGATAAAAAATCAAGTTATACTTGGTATGGGGTTAATTTTTTTTATATTTCTATTGTTATATACAAATTTAAGGGGAGTAAAAGCGTATTATTATTATTATATTATTATATAGGAGTTATACCTACCAGGACCTTTCTTATACCAGTTATATCCTTAAGAATACGTGTACCAGTTTTCAAAGCGATCGTACGTCGTGCACATGATACGTACGCATTTCTGAAATTAATCCTAGCGATTTTGGAACAGATGTGGCCTGTAAAATCCATAATTTCAAACAGTTTCAAGATTGGGCTACTAGTTCAAAAGTTACAGCCCTTTGAATTTTCTTTCGAAAGTGGTTTCTAGTCTATAACATTTGATTGAGAAGTTTAATCGAAAAAGTACGAATTGTTTTGGATTCTACGCACCAAAATTAATAAGAAAAAGTATTTTTCCGAGAAATTTTGGTGCAGTCGATTTTTGGTAAAAAAGGAAGGTTATACACTGCCTTTTTTTGAGCCCCGAAAAAAAAATTGTCTCAGATCGACCCGGAAAAAAAAATTTTCTTATAGAATGTGGCCTGTAGAATCCATAATTTCAAACAGTTCCAAGATTGGGCTACTAGTTCAAAAGTTACAGCCCTTTGAATTTTTTTTCGAAATTGGTTTCTAGTCTAAAGACAAAAGTTTCTCCCAAGAAACTCACTTCTCCTGTGGAAAGTCCGCTCTCCGCTTAAACGAGGTACATTGGTCTTCTATATGTATACTTTTTGAAGTTTATTGTAATTCTGACAAATATGCTATTTATTGGCGTTGTTGATACGATAAAGATTTGAATATAACACGATCTTTTGGGATCTCGGACGTTCTCTTGGTTACTAGGCAGACTATTATAAATCCCATAACAAGCTCGTTATATTAATAGCATAATAGCTATTATTTATTGACACAAGTCACATATAATACGAAATTATTTTCGAAAAGGCTGGATATGCCGGTCCATATGCATGTTTCTTTACATACTTATTGCTTCACTTGAAATATGCAAATTCAATTGCTGGCTGGATAATGATTTCTTACACACGGATAGTTAAATGTTAACGTTTTGGGACACATCTGCAGCGTTGTTTAGAAAAATCCCTCTAGGACTTTAGTGAGCATTTT
Organism: Photinus pyralis; assembly: GCF_008802855.1. Lineage (NCBI taxonomy): Eukaryota > Metazoa > Arthropoda > Insecta > Coleoptera > Lampyridae > Photinus > Photinus pyralis. The sequence goes on from NW_022170819.1 coordinate 18,424,889, forward strand.
ACGAGGTAGTTAAACTCTCCTCGGTAAATTAGCGTGTAGATCACACCGCAGTAAAAATAATTAGGTAGAGCATAAGAATCAACCCATAGAGATTTAAAGTTAACGAAGCCGAAGTTAATTTCTCGACAAAGCAAAGTTATTGGAAAAGGCCACCCGCCCCAATTGCAAGATGTAAATAAGATCGAATGAAGCTCGGCGTTATCCCGAAGATAACTGACATAAATTTCTCCAAGGAAAACAAAGCTTAATGAGGAGGTTGCTCTAATACACTTATTATTCCCAATGGCGCATCTCATCGCAAACAGACGTGCAAGATATCAATGTAGGCCTAATTAAATTACATTGTCTCGAAAACTATTAGTCGCTATTTTTATAAAACGAACTAATGCAATTTGCTTGAGCTTTATGTACGCTAACTTCTATATCTGCATTATTTTGTACTAGGTATACCAAATGCATTTATAGCCTTTGATGCTCTGCCCACGGCGGTTTTAGAATAATGAATTTACCTTAGTCTAACGAAGTGTTTTATGGTCAAGTATATTATAAATCATAGCGTGCAATTGAATGAGGACTATTTGACAATAAAGTAGAAATACATTCCCTTCAGTTTGTGATTCTCAAGGGTCTGACGTAAATAAATGTACTGACAAGAAAGGTTGGTTGTCGAGGTAAAACCTTTAGTAACTATATCGATTTTCATTAAAAATGTAAAAGGGAGAATTATCTTCTTAGCCAAGCCTCTATAAGGGGACTTCAATACGTTGACAAGTGTTTCAGTCGATCCCTTAATTTTGTTCGGCACGATGCGATCCTCTTGTCTACAAACAGACCTTTAGGGCTTCAACCGCCCTATAAATGTATAAAGAAACGGAATGACAACAAATTTCGATAGTACGTTGTTTAATAAGCCAAATTACTGCAATGGACGTTTTGTAACGCGACCAATAGTTTTATTAAGCGCCGTTTGTTCTGTAGTGGTTCGCGTGTCCACTCAACTGTTTTGGACATTTATACTGCATGCTGCACGGTCACTGATCCACGAGAAGCATGAATCTGGACCACATTTAATTTCTATCGCACTTTGCTGTCGGGGCGTGGTGCTGGCCACAAGTTTCTGTTACTAAGTTTTGATCTGAGTTGATACGGTTGAAAGGAGTTTTATGCGGCAGCCACATTAGGTCTTAGGGAAATTTTACAATGTCAATTGAAAGCTCATGTTGCCATAGTTTCCATTGAAACCACCCACCCATTACTAAATAAAATAAGATTTCCTTGCATGATGAATAGAGCTACTCTCCAATTTACATGCATGAAAGCATGTCGCAAATACAAGTATTGACCGATTGGCTTTTCAGTTGCAGTACTAAAGAGCGTACATATAGAAGACCAATGTACCTCGTTTAATCCATCCTCAGCGGGTTTAAAATGTTGCTTTTTCTGGGTGAAAGACGGGACATGTAATAGATAACAGGGCGCTTTTATTTCCCCAAGGATGTTTGTAAACTACGAGACGAAACGGAGTTTATTTGGAAAAGTAATGAAAATACTAGTCGTATGTAATGGTTGGTTTTGCCGCAGATGATGCAAATCAAAATGTAATGTTGGATTTGATGGAGAATGGCGCGATCCTTCAATTATCAATTTGGTACTCAAACAATACCTACGTATAAATTTAGGAGCTGTTTCAGCGAAAATTCACACTGGATCAGCAAAATCATACGTTCTGCAATCTACGTTGTCTTCATTGAATTTAAAGCCCAAAGGGACGCAAAACATTGTTCATTGTTTATTTGGTGGATCTGAAGTAGAAAGTTAGTTTATGTTGACATTTTTAATGAAAACTTCACTTAAGTCCAGTATGCAAATAATGTTGACCTGCAAAAGGTGGTGTCAAAGATTTTATTATTTTAAATGGTCCATTTGGGTCCAGTGCATACCAATTTTTTCCCGGCACAACTTTTGGTAGCCAAAAAACCGCAAAATGTTTGGACTTTTTTCAGTTTTTCGCTTAACACTCGAAAATGGTCCATATTTTATGAATAAGAGTTCTTTAGTAAATTAAAGAAAACAAAGAACGTCTGCGTCGATCAAAGGATGAACAAACAAAATCAGTATAATAGAAAAATTGTTAAAAGTGATCCGTAAACACCCTTTTTTTCCGACTTTTCTAGAAAACTGAGTTAACCTTTTTTTAATACGTTGTGGCTCCTAAAGGAACGATAAAATCCACTACCCCCTCCCTAAAGATTGTAGGACATCGGAGTTCAAAAAGTACCAAAAAAATAAAATTATCTCCCAACACCACTTTTTCACTGTAACTGATGCCCTCATGTTACTAAGCAGTGGTATTTGTGACGTTTAGGCCATAAAGGTCAGTCCGCTTTACCGCTTATCTAGTAACTGGCAACGAAAGTGTATTTCATTTTCATATAAATTGTAAGGTGCTGCGGCATGAAAACAGCAACCCCCACTTGTAAAATCCCTAAGAACATTGTTTTGGGTGTAATGCTTGCCGAAACCACGTCTTTTGTTTAAGTGACTAATGATTTTGGACCTTCTACATTATTTCAAGTTATTTCTAAATAGTCTTGACATCGTTTCTGGTTGCGTTATCACCATAATAAATTTCATTTCCGAAATTCCGTAACTAACACGCTTCAACTACAGTATTTTTGTTAATTTTCATATCAAATGTAATGAGTCTGGTTTGATAAATAGCCCCCGAAATTTAAAACATCTCGTTTTAGATGTTACACATACCCGAGTGGGACACTCCTTAAATAGGTGTACCTACCCGAGTATTAAATATATTTAATAAATACATTTAAATCCAATAAATTCATTAAATCCCATTAATTACGTAGAAATTCCATTAAATACCTCGTTAAATACAATTAAATTCCATTAAATACACTTAAATTTCGAGCTTAAATCCAATTAAATTCCGCTTAATAGCAAAAATGCTGCAAGAGTGCTTTTAAAAATTATAGCTGAAGATCTGAATTACATTTACCGCGGGGGTCAAATCACTCTCGGAATCGATCTTTCGGGCGTTTTGCATCTCCCGCAAAATTATCACTGCGTGGGTGACGACACTACAAAGGGTACGTTGATTTTCGAAGAAAGTATTATTCTTAGGGTTTAATATTTACGAGAATACTTTTTATGGTGAAGTAGTACTAGCGCCGTTTAGTTAGGAAAAATTCCCAAAATTTTCGAAAACAATGTATTACATGTGAATTTCTTGAAAAAGTTAGAGAGCATCAACTGGTCTAAGGGCCTTGTCTCACGATACGATTTCGACATGGCACAAGCAGAAGACACGGATTTGTTCCACTAAAGCAACATGTTTTTTAATACTACATTCAGTTCAGTGTACAATGTCATCAATTAAAGACAACGATATGTACTGGTACTTACGAAATAGAAAAAAATCTACAAAATTTAAAAAAAGGAAATGTTGGGTGTATCCTTTTATTGCAAGAAATCAAAAAAATCAGACATCAGTGCATCTACTTAATTTTGCATTAAATTCCTGTTCAATTTTATGTAGGTGCATCGTTGCTACATCGTGTCGCGGCCGCGTCGCCTTGGTGAGACAACGCCCTAAATCTACAGATATTTTTAAGAAGAAGAATGTTTCAATGGAACAAGTTCTATTCGATCCGATAAATCATCTAATAGGTCCCTCTCGAATCACTTATACTAAGAGGCAAATTATTCAAAAATTATATACCTAAATAATTACACTGTACAGGGTGTCCATTTTTCGACACATAGGGCATGTGCGTAATTTTTAGTGCTACAAAAAAGTTTCTAATACGAGTCTGTCATGTGCTCTTTTTGGGTTGAACTTAAAATGGCACGATCAGAATTTAAAAATATTCGCTCGCTTAAGAGATAAGGAAGGAAAATGTTTAAATTTTGATTTTTCCATTTTAAGTTTGACCCAGAAACAGCACATCCTATATTAGTTTTTTATGGCACCAACAAGTACGGAGAAACCCTATAAATGTTCCGAAAATGGGACAGCTTGTACCTAATTAATATACCTATATACCCACAATAGCCAATTTCACGAGCAATTGCGATGTTACTTTGATTCTAAACAGAAGCTTTCACTTTATCGTTATTTCGTGTTCTTCTTCATTCTCTATGTAATTATACCTACGTTTATAACCAAGTTTGTCTACCATCAAGTTTCTTCGATAAAATGGCGAAAATCGATACTTTCAACTAGAAAGAACTTCACGTTGTGTAAGTACTACATTTGTATTCATTCAATAACTTTAAATTCGTTCAAAAATATAAGTACACAGTATCCTAACGAACTGTAAATACCTTTAAATACACGTAAATAGACTTAAATACATTTAAATCCCATAAATATTTATAAATACCCATAAATACAGCTTAAATACAATAAATACGGCAAATCGAAGTGTATTTATAAGTAAGTGTAGGTACCAATTGTTACGAGTGTCCTACCCTTCGCACCACGTCTTTACGCAGTGGGCTAATGAATTTGAATTTTCTACAGTATTTCTAATGTGGTTTGCAACATCCCTAGGGGCGTCGTTTAGGGATCAAAAAAGCACTTCCTTGGGTATTAATTTTAGAGATCAGAAAAGGCATGCCCGAAACCTGGGTATAGCCGCAAGTTCAATCGTTCCATTTGTCATGGTTGCTGAGGCAAAAACCATTAACTGCACTCATGCAAGAGGTATAATAATACAAGATCAAGACAAAATTATCTGGTCTGACTATGCGAAAAATGGAAATCCACTTTTCGATTCTCCAACTTTAAAGAAGTTTGTAAATGAATGAATTTTTGGACCCATTAAATGCCTCTAATAAGGACCCCGATTTAACATGAATACGGAGAGAAAGAATGAAATTGCTAGTCACCCATTTCGGACAGTTTTTAGGCATGAGGTGACACAATAATATTGAGTTGCTTGTTTCGATTTCAAGACACACTTTGCGAAGGAGGTATTTGGTTCACTCGTATCAAATTAATTCAAAATTAGTAAACTCCGCGACAATTACAATTAAAGCTAATAAAAAGGCAAGTGTGGTTTTTGTTAAGAATTAAATTATCAACAGATTTCTAAACACCTGTTTAAAATGCCGACGCAGCCGACGCAATCGACTACACATGTGTTTCCAATTAGACTTGGATAGATAAGATGATTGTAATTGACGTGTATTATAAATTTTTGATTTGGAAAATCATTGATTGAAACTAACGACAGCTACATGTGTTGAAGTAAATTTCCATACACAATATTTAATCACCCTTCACCTATTGTCCAACTCCAAAATCATTTTGCATTGTATGCCCAATGTTTAAATGTAAAAATCCAAATTACTTACTGCATTTTACGCGGTACCTAATCTGTGCTGGTCCAAATTCACCCTTAGCTTTCTTGCTTTCGGTACTAGGCACTCTCCTTCGAACCATTTGGAATTTTTGGGGACCATTCCGCACAAAATGCACTTCACTTCGCGTTAACACGATCGAATGATTTGGTCATAAGTTATAGGTATTTTTGATGGAGGGGCGGTAACGTAAGCAGGTAGAGATTAATCACCTGATGCGCTTATCTGCACGTGCGGTCACTTTTAACTTTCAATAATTGTTTTTCCGTTCCGAATGAAGTCGTTCCTGATAAAATATGACATGTGAACATGTTCTAAATTAATTTTCATTCTCACATGGAAAAATCCAAAATCTGACTTTGCTTGTCTACCTTCCAATTGCTCTTTGTCAATGAAATACCTTTCTTTGGCTCGTTCAAAAATAAACTTTAGCTTCTAATTGTTTACTCAATATTCCCACGCAGTATTTGAAATATAACAATCGCTAATATTGTTATTAATTTATAATACCTGTGAAAAGGTATGACGAAGCGATAGGTTTTTCTATATGAAAGCGGCGGTAGTAAAGTATTGGAATGAAGTGTCAAAAGCAAGTATGGGAAAGAATTTAAGAAGATTTCGAAAGGATTTCTGAGGATTTATAAGGAATTTTATCCGATTTCAGGGATTTCCTTGGATCTCCAGGAATTGACGGGATGCTTAAGAGATTTCTTTGATCGCTTGTAAAAATTTTTCTATTGGACCTATTTTGTTTGTTCATCTTTTGATCGACGCTGAATTGTGTTTTCTTTAATTTACTAAAGAAATGTTATTCATAACATATGGACCGTTTTCGAGTTTTAAGCGAAAAACTGAACGAAGTCCGAACATTTTGAGGTTATTTTACCTGCCAAAAGTTGTGTCGGAAAAAAATTGGTGGCAGAAATTGCCCCTTCTGACTGCTCCGCATATACTGGACTACCATGTACTGTAGAGGTTTTAACCCTAGTTTACTGGCCACTAAAACTTTCAAGTTTACAGGCGTGGGGTGGAACGAACCCCAGATAGAAAAGACTAAATTTGAAAGGTACTCGAGCTCCCAGGCCAAAATATTGAAATAAAAAAAACTTATGGACATTGAAAGTGGCTGTGGGGTGTGATCCACCCCAGACCTGTAAACTTGAAAGTTTTTCTAAAAGTAGTGATAAAATAAAAACTCAAATCCTAAGAACGCCAAAAACGATAGAAAAGACTAAACTTGGAAGATACTCGATCTCCCAGGTCAAAATATTGAAAGAAAAAAAACTTATGGACATTGAAAGTGGCTGTGGGGTGCGATCCACCCCAGACCTGTAAATTAGGGTTAAACAAGACAAGAATTTGTATGGTATGCAAGAGTTAAATGCATATTGAATATAAATATTTCAGATTGCAATACACAGGGACCTATTGAAGTTTTAATTGGCGTGGACGCAGCATTTACTGGCACTTTACTTTTTTGATTGTGGTCTTGTGGCCTCTGAAACTCATGTCGGTTGGATACCTAAAGGGAAAGTTCCTGAACAAGAAAAGCGTGGTCATAGTATGATTGTGACTTCCTTATTCTCAAATCCACCAATAAGAGAATTGTGGCAGCTCGATGTATAAGGTATCGAGGACCCCTTTAACCGTAGGTCAAAAGATGAACTTGCATTAACATTGAAGCAATTGTTTGTTCATAAGCTACGAAGTTCAACTACCCTGATTAAAAGGACACCCTTCATTACCTACAAATTATAAAATTGCTAAGAAAAGGCTCGAAACGACGATACAAAAATTAGAAAAGCAGAATTTAAAAGCTCAGTATGACGAGGTATTCAAGGAATGGGAATCATTAAAAATTATTGCAAAAATTGAACGGTGTTTTTTTACCACATCGACCTGTGATAAAAGGAAGGTTCCATGACTGCCATTAGACCAGTTTTTGGCGCATCTTGCAGGGAAAAGGATCAACCTTCATTAAACAAAGAGAAGGGTTTGGATTTAATTGAAATTATTCCTGAGTTGTTTATTAAATTTAGGGAAAATAAGATAGGAGTCGTTTCTGACATAGGAAAGCATTCTCACTTTTTTTAATGGGAACACCCTGTTATATTTGTCTATCATGTTTTAGCTCCTCCAAAGATTTTTAATATGAAGATTTGGCAACTTGGAAACCTACTCAAAAAAAATCACCCTGTAAGCTATTTTTTTAATGTTTTTCATAGTAGATGTTAATTGACTTTTACTTAAACCCAATTAAAAATTATAAAACTGGAATCAACATTTTACGCTAATAATTTGGACCAATATACTGACGCTTTTGCAAAATGCCCAATTTTTTCTTACAAATCGAATTATCTTTAAAAATACTAGCTTTCGGATATTACCTAACCCATATAATAAAAAAAGACGCTACAATTACACGTTAGAATTAAAAAATGCTTTCAAGTACAGAGGGGGGAGGGGGTTCTATTAAAATGCATTCAAAATACAGAAGTGACAAATCGCCATTGTAGATGTTTGCAAGCACTTTTTTCAGAACTGCAGCTGGTTGCTGACATTTTATTTTTAATTTCTATTTAGTACCACACCAAGAAGAAAATTAAATTTGCATCCCTTGCAAATCATAAGGGAAGTTCCACTGGCAAATTGTCATTGTAGAGGTTCGCAAGCACTTTTCTGAGGACTGCAGTGTGCAGTCTGTTTTTTAACTCTATTTATTCGGTTTGCCACTTTTTACGCCGCCGAAACTTCGTTAATTTGCAAGAGATGCAATTCTCATTCATTTGTCGGTAAAGGGTGGTAAAGTGGAGTGTACCAATAACCAGCTGTTTTTGATGTTTTGTTGTTTGGTACGCCCGTGAAAGTTTTGTTGGGGATTCTTGGAGCCATTCTACAGGTTACAAGCTGAAAACCGATGCCGAGCAACCCTATGTTATTCTTAGAAGACGGTATGGAGTCTGTGGTAGTTAGTCAAAAATGATATGATGACGTCTCCTCTCGAGGTCTTCCTGTTTTACAGGAAATGAGGCTGAATTTTTCTCGATGCACCTCAGCCTCGTTTGAAAGGTTACATCTTATCATTATATAGTGATTTGATCACAAAGATTTCCAGACAAACTATGACGAAGCTTGAAACTTTAGAGATTCATTTTTATAAAAATTCAATTGGATATAATAGACGTGACCACATTAATTACAACTGATTGGGTAGGTCTCTAATCTGAGAAAGGAAAGTGTGGATCGAGGATATTTTTCATCATCCTGTGGCTTAATTTAGTAATGATATTCAAAGGACGGTTACTGGTTAACGCAATCTGGAAAATGCTGTTCAACTCTTTCAGGTATTTGGTATCACTGGGTTTAAGCTAAAAAGTCAGGAGTCGAAAGGAATAACTTGATCGGTGGTTGTGGGTTTTGTGTAAGTTCCGATGTCAATGGTGTACGGGATTCTGATAAATGAATATACCTAATTGAATTATAGGGGGTTGCAGTTCTGATTAAAGTTCTGAAAAGCCTCTCAAAACAGTGAAAATTCCTCCAACATGGTTTTAATTGGCACCATTGGGCAATATGGAGGATTAATTACTTTTAGTAATGAAAAATGGCAGAATTTGTCTTCTAAAGGGTTGAAACTGTCAGGAACGCTCTCCCGCGACCTTTCACGGTGATTCTAATACGCTTTGGCTGACAAAAATAAGCACACTGGAGTGGAGTGAATTTAAATATGGCACTGAGAATTATAAGACATTCCTTTGTAAAAGCCCTAAATAGCCCTAAAGCCAAGGATCTATGTTTAACATTTTTGGGGGCATCGTTCATCCAAATTCTGCAAATCAGTTCACATTAACGCTGAACTGTGAATTCTAATTCTAATTTGTTGATCTCGATTTTCAGAATGAACTGGTCCTTAGGTATTAAAAACAAAAGAATAGTTTTGTTTCGTCAATATCTGCAATCAACCAGCATCGTGTAGCTGTAGTGGACATTTCAACTAAACTACTTTTACAAAATCTGTCACAATATAAGTTGCCGATATTTATGGAAGACAAAGTAAATACTTTAAGAACTGCGAGTTCCATTATTTCCCGCTGACAAGTTATAAGTGGAAAGTGCGACTTCAGCTATAATTGTGGCGGAACAAAGAAAATACGACACGTCAACTCGTACAGTATAAGAGATTACGGCGGCACAGAGATTTACGAAGACGGAAAGTTTTACATCTCTAACCTGTAGGTGAATAAGGTCCTTATGAACATTTATTACTCCCAATTTATATGAGTGTCGATATAAATAAACCTTTTCTTATAGTTTAGTGAAACCACTCGAAGTTAAGGATTTCGTTTTAAGTCCGTCCACCCCTATTTTCTCCTCGTCTTTGGCTGAAAGCCAACTGCAGGGTTTATTGGCCCGTAATTGATTGAATTCTGCACTATGTCAGTATAAAGGGTGGTTTTTTTTTCGAATATCGCCAATTAAAACACAATGATTTATCTATCAATATCATACAGGTCGACGAGGGAGGATTACTAGTAATTGCCTGCTACAGGAAAACCATTTTGTAGTGCAGTGGTTTGGACGACCGGATGTTTCCCAGTAAGATGTATTGAACTGCTCGAAAGTTTCGAAGGCTTTAAATTTTTATTGCTTTTTCAACTTTTAGATAAACATATGAGGATTTGCGGCTCGATTTTGTTTTTTGAATAATAAATGACTTTTCAAGTAACTAGCGTCAAGTGTGGAGGGGAGTTCCGATGAAAACCCCCCATTATCGTTTCGGCAACAGCTTGACAGAGAAGTGATTAACGTTGCTACAGCTTAATAACTTAAAAGGGCGCTTTAAGTATACATAGGTCTTATTCGCGTTTGTTTTCACAAAACGTCGAACAATGTTCGCGAGATGCAGTTTTCGCGCTTTCAACTTTTCGGTCGAAAATGCGAATCTGTGTATCGCGTAAGCCGTAAAAGATTGGGGGCGAACGGAACCGAACTTTCCAACTTGTACATTAAACATCCTGCCACCTGCATAAAATATTAGTACAAACTTCTGCCGGTGCCAGCAACATTGAAATGCAGAAGAGGAACGTGTAGTTATTGTACAACCTTACACAGTAGGTACATTAAATTAAAACTTGGCCAAACATGAATTTTAAACTTTTTTTTTTGTTTTCAGCAACTCGGAACAGTTTACCTTGTAACATATTTGAGTTTATTACTGTATCCATTACTTACATTCTAAATTAGGCCACCCTGTATGGGCCATAATAATTTGCTGTATCAATTTTATGTCAGACGCTTAGGTAATAGTGCGGTGTGCAGTCTTATTTAGTAACAAATATTTTGGTTTAGTAAGGTACTTCAACAATTACAATCTTGGAATATTACATTTAGCGTGGCACATCAAAGATATATTACAAAGTTACCGGTACTGCTACTGATGTTCTACGAATAGATATATCCATATTGGATGATTATATATGATATTTCAAGACAAGGTTTCTAAAATTAAGAAGGTATGTTATTTAAAAAATCCCCTAAGATAATTCCCAGGTCTCCGACACCTAGGAAATGTCAAAGTGGATCGAGATACACTCTTCTCTCATTTTGGAGGCTATTAAATTGGATTAATTAACTATGTAAGTGGCAGTCATTTGCTTAATCACCTTTGTTACATTTTGTTGGAATTTAATTGTCAACCGATGCCGTTTTGTCATTTCGTTGCGAATATTATTTTCTAACGACCCTCTTACTTATTTGAGGTATATTAAGTTTTGGATTCATATGGAAGTTACATGCTACTTCTTCCGGGTGTTAATTATTAGTGTGGTAGTATGGATTTCAATCACTCTACTTCTCAAGTCTACATATACGTTAATCTGATGAGTTCCAGTTTTCCAGACCTTGAAACCTGTCCAAACAAAAAGAATACCTTATCGAGGTGAGGTAACCTACAGAAAACAAGTCGATTTTAGATGCAAGGTAGCTTTTTCTTTGCGTAGCTTGTTTTGAATGGCCTTACCTAATCGTTTCAGGATCTCAGGGCAACGAGGCAGCGAGAGTGTATCTCAGATTCTGCACCGGTAGCTTGGTAGGTGGGTTGGGTAGTTGAAAGAAGATGGCAGGACGAGTTGGCTTTATTTTTTATTTTACAAACTAAAAGTTTTAACACATTAGTGTAACTAATGACTTGAAAGAATCATACCTAAACCAGGCGCTGGTGGCGTGGAATAATTAAAAATTATTTTGACCAAAACCACAAGGTTTTAGAGTGCGTAAAATTTCGCTCTTAATTGTGCTACGTTGCAATATAAAATATCAAATTCCCTGTCCTCTAGGTAACATTTCCAGCGCCTGCTTTAACTACGGCAAAACAAGTTTGCACATTCGGGCAATACCCGCGTAGGCTCACTACTTATTTGTAACTTTTGGGGACTAAAACCGGTGGACTCGTGGACAAGGGCGTTGAGGAAACCCGCAAAATTTGATAATTCATACGCCCAACGGGTATGCTGGTCGTGGCAGTAGGTACGGCATAACCTGCCTAATTCGCGCATCACCCTCTCGGAAGGGTTGCTCTGCGGATGACGAATTGATGAATGTACTACTTTAA
>NW_022170819.1:18436983-18489460 GCF_008802855.1 Photinus pyralis
AAATTTTTTAAATTTTTTAAAAAGAACCCCCCCCCCCCCCTCTCTGTATTTGAATGCATTTTATAGAACCCCTCCCCCCTCTGTACTTGAATGCATTTTTTAATTCTACGTGTAATTGTACGTCTTTTTTATTATATGGTTAGGTAATATCCGAAACGCTAGTAGTTTTAAAGATAATTCGATTTGTAAGAAAAATTGGGCATTTGCAAGCGTCAGTATATTGTCCAAATTATTACGTAAATTTTGATTCCAGGTTTTATATTTTTTATCCTGGGTTAAGTAAAAGTCAATTAACATCTACTATGAAACATTAAAAAAATAGCTTACAGGGTGATTTTTTTGGTAGGTCCAAAGTTGCAAATCTTCATATTAAAAATCTCACTTTTTTTAAATGGAACACCCTGTATATTTTTCTCTCATCTTTTAGCTCCAAAAACCTTCAACTTTTGAGAATAATATAATAATAATATAATAATATCTCTGACACAAAGCAAATTTAATTTAACTCCTAATGTTATCCAGTCAGTTTCATTTTTTTTTCATATTCACCTCGTTATTATGTAAATTAGAACTTATTTCAGATTAAAATATAAATAGTAGAAAAACCAAGATATTTCTTTATGTTTTTACTATCAAATTTATTCTCCAGTTTTTATAGACTTAAATGAATAATTAGAAAAATGAATTAATAAATATGATTTTAGCATTGAACGAGGCAGATAAAAATTGCCTTTTTTTGCATGGCCACCTCACTATTATGTAAATTACATTAGAATATAAAAACCAGGAAAACCAAGATATTTCGAAAACTATCAGAGATAGGCATATAATATCAACAGTTGAAGGTTTTTGGAAGAGCTAAAAGATGATAGAAAAATATACAGGGTGTTCCATTAAAAAAGTGAGATTTTTAATATGAAGTTTTGTAACTTTGGATCTAGAAAAAAAACACCCTGTAAGCTATTTTTTTAATGTTTTATAGTAGATGTATTTATTTGACTTTTACTTAACCCAGGATAAAGATATAAAACCTGGAATCAAAATTTAAGTAATAATTTTGACATTATACTGCCATAATAACGGTGGCTATGCAAAAAAGGCAATTTTTATCTGCCTCGTCCAAAGCTAAAATCATATTTATTAATTCATTTTTCGAATAATTCCTTTAAGTCTAAAAACTTTATAATGAGCATCCGACTTTTTACAGTTCTGCAAACATTTTGACAAATGGTGTTCTATGGTTACCCCTAACAAGGAGGGGTTACAATTTCAACCAAAAACCACTTTGTTGTGTTTATAAACCACCCCTTGCTCATTTTCGTCAATCCATAGAAATTTCAAAAATTCAGTGTCCTTCATTTAAGCAGGTCTGTGAGAATGCTTTCCTATGTCAGAAACGACTCCTATCTTATTTTCCCTAAATTTAATAAACAACTCAGGAATAATTTCAATTAAATCCAAACCCTTCTCTTTGTTTAATGAAGGTTGATCCTTTTCCCTGCAAGATGCGCCAAAAACTGGTCTAATGGCAGTCATGGAACCTTCCTTTTATCACAGGTCGATGTGGTAAAAAAACACCGTTCAATTTTTGCAATAATTTTTAATGATTCCCATTCCTTGAATACCTCGTCATACTGAGCTTTTAAATTCTGCTTTTCTAATTTTTGTATCGTCGTTTCGAGCCTTTTCTTAGCAATTTTATAATTTGTAGGTAATGAAGGGTGTCCTTTTAATCAGGGTAGTTGAACTTCGTAGCTTATGAACAAACAATTGCTTCAATGTTAATGCAAGTTCATCTTTTGACCTACGGTTAAAGGGGTCCTCGATACCTTATACATCGAGCTGCCACAATTCTCTTATTGGTGGATTTGAGAATAAGGAAGTCACAATCATACTATGACCACGCTTTTCTTGTTCAGGAACTTTCCCTTTAGGTATCCAACCGACATGAGTTTCAGAGGCCACAAGACCACAATCAAAAAAGTAAAGTGCCAGTAAATGCTGCGTCCACGCCAATTAAAACTTCAATAGGTCCCTGTGTATTGCAATCTGAAATATTTATATTCAATATGCATTTAACTCTTGCATACCATACAAATTCTTGTCTTGTTTAACCCTAATTTACAGGTCTGGGGTGGATCGCACCCCACAGCCACTTTCAATGTCCATAAGTTTTTTTTCTTTCAATATTTTGACCTGGGAGATCGAGTATCTTCCAAGTTTAGTCTTTTCTATCGTTTTTGGCGTTCTTAGGATTTGAGTTTTTATTTTATCACTACTTTTAGAAAAACTTTCAAGTTTACAGGTCTGGGGTGGATCACACCCCACAGCCACTTTCAATGTCCATAAGTTTTTTTTATTTCAATATTTTGGCCTGGGAGCTCGAGTACCTTTCAAATTTAGTCTTTTCTATCTGGGGTTCGTTCCACCCCACGCCTGTAAACTTGAAAGTTTTAGTGGCCAGTAAACTAGGGTTAAAACCTCTACAGTACATGGTAGTCCAGTATATGCGGAGCAGTCAGAAGGGGCAATTTCTGCCACCAATTTTTTTCCGACACAACTTTTGGCAGGTAAAATAACCTCAAAATGTTCGGACTTCGTTCAGTTTTTCGCTTAAAACTCGAAAACGGTCCATATGTTATGAATAACATTTCTTTAGTAAATTAAAGAAAACACAATTCAGCGTCGATCAAAAGATGAACAAACAAAATAGGTCCAATAGAAAAATTTTTACAAGCGATCAAAGAAATCTCTTAAGCATCCCGTCAATTCCTGGAGATCCAAGGAAATCCCTGAAATCGGATAAAATTCCTTATAAATCCTCAGAAATCCTTTCGAAATCTTCTTAAATTCTTTCCCATACTTGCTTTTGACACTTCATTCCAATACTTTACTACCGCCGCTTTCATATAGAAAAACCTATCGCTTCGTCATACCTTTTCACAGGTATTATAAATTAATAACAATATTAGCGATTGTTATATTTCAAATACTGCGTGGGAATATTGAGTAAACAATTAGAAGCTAAAGTTTATTTTTGAACGAGCCAAAGAAAGGTATTTCATTGACAAAGAGCAATTGGAAGGTAGACAAGCAAAGTCAGATTTTGGATTTTTCCATGTGAGAATGAAAATTAATTTAGAACATGTTCACATGTCATATTTTATCAGGAACGACTTCATTCGGAACGGAAAAACAATTATTGAAAGTTAAAAGTGACCGCACGTGCAGATAAGCGCATCAGGTGATTAATCTCTACCTGCTTACGTTACCGCCCCTCCATCAAAAATACCTATAACTTATGACCAAATCATTCGATCGTGTTAACGCGAAGTGAAGTGCATTTTGTGCGGAATGGTC
Organism: Photinus pyralis; assembly: GCF_008802855.1. Classification (NCBI taxonomy): domain Eukaryota; kingdom Metazoa; phylum Arthropoda; class Insecta; order Coleoptera; family Lampyridae; genus Photinus; species Photinus pyralis. The sequence goes on from NW_022170819.1 coordinate 18,440,344, forward strand.
CCCAAAAATTCCAAATGGTTCGAAGGAGAGTGCCTAGTACCGAAAGCAAGAAAGCTAAGGGTGAATTTGGACCAGCACAGATTAGGTACCGCGTAAAATGCAGTAAGTAATTTGGATTTTTACATTTAAACATTGGGCATACAATGCAAAATGATTTTGGAGTTGGACAATAGGTGAAGGGTGATTAAATATTGTGTATGGAAATTTACTTCAACACATGTAGCTGTCGTTAGTTTCAATCAATGATTTTCCAAATCAAAAATTTATAATACACGTCAATTACAATCATCTTATCTATCCAAGTCTAATTGGAAACACATGTGTAGTCGATTGCGTCGGCTGCGTCGGCATTTTAAACAGGTGTTTAGAAATCTGTTGATAATTTAATTCTTAACAAAAACCACACTTGCCTTTTTATTAGCTTTAATTGTAATTGTCGCGGAGTTTACTAATTTTGAATTAATTTGATACGAGTGAACCAAATACCTCCTTCGCAAAGTGTGTCTTGAAATCGAAACAAGCAACTCAATATTATTGTGTCACCTCATGCCTAAAAACTGTCCGAAATGGGTGACTAGCAATTTCATTCTTTCTCTCCGTATTCATGTTAAATCGGGGTCCTTATTAGAGGCATTTAATGGGTCCAAAAATTCATTCATTTACAAACTTCTTTAAAGTTGGAGAATCGAAAAGTGGATTTCCATTTTTCGCATAGTCAGACCAGATAATTTTGTCTTGATCTTGTATTATTATACCTCTTGCATGAGTGCAGTTAATGGTTTTTGCCTCAGCAACCATGACAAATGGAACGATTGAACTTGCGGCTATACCCAGGTTTCGGGCATGCCTTTTCTGATCTCTAAAATTAATACCCAAGGAAGTGCTTTTTTGATCCCTAAACGACGCCCCTAGGGATGTTGCAAACCACATTAGAAATACTGTAGAAAATTCAAATTCATTAGCCCACTGCGTAAAGACGTGGTGCGAAGGGTAGGACACTCGTAACAATTGGTACCTACACTTACTTATAAATACACTTCGATTTGCCGTATTTATTGTATTTAAGCTGTATTTATGGGTATTTATAAATATTTATGGGATTTAAATGTATTTAAGTCTATTTACGTGTATTTAAAGGTATTTACAGTTCGTTAGGATACTGTGTACTTATATTTTTGAACGAATTTAAAGTTATTGAATGAATACAAATGTAGTACTTACACAACGTGAAGTTCTTTCTAGTTGAAAGTATCGATTTTCGCCATTTTATCGAAGAAACTTGATGGTAGACAAACTTGGTTATAAACGTAGGTATAATTACATAGAGAATGAAGAAGAACACGAAATAACGATAAAGTGAAAGCTTCTGTTTAGAATCAAAGTAACATCGCAATTGCTCGTGAAATTGGCTATTGTGGGTATATAGGTATATTAATTAGGTACAAGCTGTCCCATTTTCGGAACATTTATAGGGTTTCTCCGTACTTGTTGGTGCCATAAAAAACTAATATAGGATGTGCTGTTTCTGGGTCAAACTTAAAATGGAAAAATCAAAATTTAAACATTTTCCTTCCTTATCTCTTAAGCGAGCGAATATTTTTAAATTCTGATCGTGCCATTTTAAGTTCAACCCAAAAAGAGCACATGACAGACTCGTATTAGAAACTTTTTTGTAGCACTAAAAATTACGCACATGCCCTATGTGTCGAAAAATGGACACCCTGTACAGTGTAATTATTTAGGTATATAATTTTTGAATAATTTGCCTCTTAGTATAAGTGATTCGAGAGGGACCTATTAGATGATTTATCGGATCGAATAGAACTTGTTCCATTGAAACATTCTTCTTCTTAAAAATATCTGTAGATTTAGGGCGTTGTCTCACCAAGGCGACGCGGCCGCGACACGATGTAGCAACGATGCACCTACATAAAATTGAACAGGAATTTAATGCAAAATTAAGTAGATGCACTGATGTCTGATTTTTTTGATTTCTTGCAATAAAAGGATACACCCAACATTTCCTTTTTTTAAATTTTGTAGATTTTTTTCTATTTCGTAAGTACCAGTACATATCGTTGTCTTTAATTGATGACATTGTACACTGAACTGAATGTAGTATTAAAAAACATGTTGCTTTAGTGGAACAAATCCGTGTCTTCTGCTTGTGCCATGTCGAAATCGTATCGTGAGACAAGGCCCTTAGACCAGTTGATGCTCTCTAACTTTTTCAAGAAATTCACATGTAATACATTGTTTTCGAAAATTTTGGGAATTTTTCCTAACTAAACGGCGCTAGTACTACTTCACCATAAAAAGTATTCTCGTAAATATTAAACCCTAAGAATAATACTTTCTTCGAAAATCAACGTACCCTTTGTAGTGTCGTCACCCACGCAGTGATAATTTTGCGGGAGATGCAAAACGCCCGAAAGATCGATTCCGAGAGTGATTTGACCCCCGCGGTAAATGTAATTCAGATCTTCAGCTATAATTTTTAAAAGCACTCTTGCAGCATTTTTGCTATTAAGCGGAATTTAATTGGATTTAAGCTCGAAATTTAAGTGTATTTAATGGAATTTAATTGTATTTAACGAGGTATTTAATGGAATTTCTACGTAATTAATGGGATTTAATGAATTTATTGGATTTAAATGTATTTATTAAATATATTTAATACTCGGGTAGGTACACCTATTTAAGGAGTGTCCCACTCGGGTATGTGTAACATCTAAAACGAGATGTTTTAAATTTCGGGGGCTATTTATCAAACCAGACTCATTACATTTGATATGAAAATTAACAAAAATACTGTAGTTGAAGCGTGTTAGTTACGGAATTTCGGAAATGAAATTTATTATGGTGATAACGCAACCAGAAACGATGTCAAGACTATTTAGAAATAACTTGAAATAATGTAGAAGGTCCAAAATCATTAGTCACTTAAACAAAAGACGTGGTTTCGGCAAGCATTACACCCAAAACAATGTTCTTAGGGATTTTACAAGTGGGGGTTGCTGTTTTCATGCCGCAGCACCTTACAATTTATATGAAAATGAAATACACTTTCGTTGCCAGTTACTAGATAAGCGGTAAAGCGGACTGACCTTTATGGCCTAAACGTCACAAATACCACTGCTTAGTAACATGAGGGCATCAGTTACAGTGAAAAAGTGGTGTTGGGAGATAATTTTATTTTTTTGGTACTTTTTGAACTCCGATGTCCTACAATCTTTAGGGAGGGGGTAGTGGATTTTATCGTTCCTTTAGGAGCCACAACGTATTAAAAAAAGGTTAACTCAGTTTTCTAGAAAAGTCGGAAAAAAAGGGTGTTTACGGATCACTTTTAACAATTTTTCTATTATACTGATTTTGTTTGTTCATCCTTTGATCGACGCAGACGTTCTTTGTTTTCTTTAATTTACTAAAGAACTCTTATTCATAAAATATGGACCATTTTCGAGTGTTAAGCGAAAAACTGAAAAAAGTCCAAACATTTTGCGGTTTTTTGGCTACCAAAAGTTGTGCCGGGAAAAAATTGGTATGCACTGGACCCAAATGGACCATTTAAAATAATAAAATCTTTGACACCACCTTTTGCAGGTCAACATTATTTGCATACTGGACTTAAGTGAAGTTTTCATTAAAAATGTCAACATAAACTAACTTTCTACTTCAGATCCACCAAATAAACAATGAACAATGTTTTGCGTCCCTTTGGGCTTTAAATTCAATGAAGACAACGTAGATTGCAGAACGTATGATTTTGCTGATCCAGTGTGAATTTTCGCTGAAACAGCTCCTAAATTTATACGTAGGTATTGTTTGAGTACCAAATTGATAATTGAAGGATCGCGCCATTCTCCATCAAATCCAACATTACATTTTGATTTGCATCATCTGCGGCAAAACCAACCATTACATACGACTAGTATTTTCATTACTTTTCCAAATAAACTCCGTTTCGTCTCGTAGTTTACAAACATCCTTGGGGAAATAAAAGCGCCCTGTTATCTATTACATGTCCCGTCTTTCACCCAGAAAAAGCAACATTTTAAACCCGCTGAGGATGGATTAAACGAGGTACATTGGTCTTCTATATGTACGCTCTTTAGTACTGCAACTGAAAAGCCAATCGGTCAATACTTGTATTTGCGACATGCTTTCATGCATGTAAATTGGAGAGTAGCTCTATTCATCATGCAAGGAAATCTTATTTTATTTAGTAATGGGTGGGTGGTTTCAATGGAAACTATGGCAACATAAGCTTTCAATTGACATTGTAAAATTTCCCTAAGACCTAATATGGCTGCCGCTTAAAACTCCTTTCAACCGTATCAACTTAGATCAAAACTTAGTAACAGAAACTTGTGGCCAGCACCACACCCCGACAGCAAAGTGCGATAGAAATTAAATGTGGTCCAGATTCATGCTTCTCGTGGATCAGTGACCGTGCAGCATGCAGTATAAATGTCCAAAACGGTTGAGTGGACACGCGAACCACTACAGAACAAACGGCGCGCTTAATAAAACTATTGGTCGCGTTACAAAACGTCCATTGCAGTAATTTGACTTATTAAACAACGTACTATCGAAATTTGTTGTCATTCCGTTTCTTTATACATTTATAGGGCGGTTGAAGCCCTAAAGGTCTGTTTGTAGACAAGAGGATCGCATCGTGCCGAACAAAATTAAGGGATCGACTGAAACACTTGTCAACGTATTGAAGTCCCCTTATAGAGGCTTGGCTAAGAAGATAATTCTCCCTTTTACATTTTTAATGAAAATCGATATAGTTACTAAAGGTTTTACCTCGACAACCAACCTTTCTTGTCAGTACATTTATTTACGTCAGACCCTTGAGAATCACAAACTGAAGGGAATGTATTTCTACTTTATTGTCAAATAGTCCTCATTCAATTGCACGCTATGATTTATAATATACTTGACCATAAAACACTTCGTTAGACTAAGGTAAATTCATTATTCTAAAACCGCCGTGGGCAGAGCATCAAAGGCTATAAATGCATTTGGTATACCTAGTACAAAATAATGCAGATATAGAAGTTAGCGTACATAAAGCTCAAGCAAATTGCATTAGTTCGTTTTATAAAAATAGCGACTAATAGTTTTCGAGACAATGTAATTTAATTAGGCCTACATTGATATCTTGCACGTCTGTTTGCGATGAGATGCGCCATTGGGAATAATAAGTGTATTAGAGCAACCTCCTCATTAAGCTTTGTTTTCCTTGGAGAAATTTATGTCAGTTATCTTCGGGATAACGCCGAGCTTCATTCGATCTTATTTACATCTTGCAATTGGGGCGGGTGGCCTTTTCCAATAACTTTGCTTTGTCGAGAAATTAACTTCGGCTTCGTTAACTTTAAATCTCTATGGGTTGATTCTTATGCTCTACCTAATTATTTTTACTGCGGTGTGATCTACACGCTAATTTACCGAGGAGAGTTTAACTACCTCGTAAAATGCTCACTAAAGTCCTAGAGGGATTTTTCTAAACAACGCTGCAGATGTGTCCCAAAACGTTAACATTTAACTATCCGTGTGTAAGAAATCATTATCCAGCCAGCAATTGAATTTGCATATTTCAAGTGAAGCAATAAGTATGTAAAGAAACATGCATATGGACCGGCATATCCAGCCTTTTCGAAAATAATTTCGTATTATATGTGACTTGTGTCAATAAATAATAGCTATTATGCTATTAATATAACGAGCTTGTTATGGGATTTATAATAGTCTGCCTAGTAACCAAGAGAACGTCCGAGATCCCAAAAGATCGTGTTATATTCAAATCTTTATCGTATCAACAACGCCAATAAATAGCATATTTGTCAGAATTACAATAAACTTCAAAAAGTATACATATAGAAGACCAATGTACCTCGTTTAAGCGGAGAGCGGACTTTCCACAGGAGAAGTGAGTTTCTTGGGAGAAACTTTTGTCTTTAGACTAGAAACCAATTTCGAAAAAAAATTCAAAGGGCTGTAACTTTTGAACTAGTAGCCCAATCTTGGAACTGTTTGAAATTATGGATTCTACAGGACACATTCTATAAGAAATTTTTTTTTCCGGGTCGATCTGAGACAATTTTTTTTTCGGGGCTCAAAAAAAGGCAGTGTATAAACCTTCCTTTTTTACCAAAAATCGACTACACCAAAATTTCTCGGGAAAACACTTTTTCTTATTATTTTTGGTGCGTAGAATCCAAAACAATTCGTACTTTTTCGATCAGACTTCTCAATCAAATGTTATACACTAGAAACCAATTTCGAAAGAAAATTCAAAGGGCTGTAACTTTTGATCTAGTAATCTTCAAACTGTTTGAAATTATGGACTCTCGTGTCATGTGCACGACGTACTATCGCTTTGAAAACTGGTAGTACACGTATTCTTAAGGATATAACTGGTATAAGAAAGGTCCTGGTAGGTACCTCCTATATAATAATATAATAATAATAATACGCTTTTACTCCCCTTAAATTTGTATATAACAATAGAAATATAAAAAAAAGCTAACCCCATACAAAGTATAACTTGATTTTTTAAGTAGTATTAAGCCTTTTATCTAGAATACTATTTTAAATTTTTAATGTATTTGAGTGACAAGTATTTGAATACTTTTTACTGTATTCGAATACTTTTCAAAGTAAGATAATGAAATACTTTTTGAAAGTATTCGAATACCTTTGTGATAGTATTAGAATACTTTTGAAAGTATTCAAATGCATTCTAAAGTATTTGAATACTTATTTTTTTAAGTATTTGAATACTTTTCAATGTATCTGTATCTAGTATTCGCTTGTGCTGGACGTAAAAGTATTTAGTATTCAAATACCTTTGATTTGTGTAAAGTATTTACTATTCAAATACTTTTTGAAAGTATTCTGCCCAGCTCTGTTTCCTTTCCAGGTATACAGAGGGAACGGACAAACTGAATCGATTACTACCTGGGAAATTTTCAGCTAACATATTTCTTTCGCTTTTCGCTTTTACCGGAAGTATTTTAAATGGTTATACTCTAATTTCATTTTTTTAAATCTACTCGACGTGTGGACTACATTTGATAAATTTTTTCGAGATTTTTGCTACTCCTTCAGAAAATAAATTTTCTTTTATAAAGTAAACATAAAACAGACCCATTATTTTCTGGATTTGCTTAAATAAGGAATCGGCCTTAATAATATCCTAATAGCAGTTCAAAAAGTTTGGATGGCGTTATTATTTTATCCGTCCGTCGATCCGTCCGAGGCCTTATATTGTACTCCTTCAGTTTTGAAGATATTTAGTTCGTTCTTTTTACATTCGAATGCATGCGCTAAAGTTACTCGCTTTTTTTTTGCATGATCTCGAATTTAAACTTAACTTAAATAATTGAAATACAGGGTGATTCCTATAGTAGCTGCCACCGTTTGGGAGCGTGTAGGTGGTGCGTAGGGGAGTATTTTGATATAGGACACTTGGGGTCGGAAATCTAAAATAAGGGTGCCAGAGCCAAATTTACCTTCTGGAATTTCGCGTCTGTAGGTAGGCAACCCAACCGGCCGGCGGTGCACACGGAGCGATCTCAGGCGGCGATGTGTGGCTGACACTTGATCAGAATTTTGTTTAAACCCACGAAATCCCGTCTGCAACGACGCGGATCAAGTGAATAAACACTATGGCAATAGTATAATAATAGTTGGCTAGATGTAGGAAGTGCATTGAGAACAACGGTGGCCACGTTGAACACTTGTAAACGGTATTGCTTTTGACTGTCGTTTTCCCTCCTTCCCTCCCATGTCGCTTCCTCGCGCTAACTCGCTCTGCATCGCTCCGCGCGAAACGTCGGTCGGTTGGGTTGCCCACATACAGGCGTGAAATTCCAGAAGATAAATTTGGTTCTGCCGCCCTTATTTTAGATTTCCGACCCCAAGTGTCCTATATCAAAATACTCCCCTAGGCACCCCCTATACGCTCCCAAACGGTGGCAGGTACTATAGGAATCACCCTGTATGTAGTCATCTCAATAGTTTCAATACTTTTATAAGTTTATTTTTTCCCCCCCGTTCTTTTGAAATGTGTAAGTACCCTTTAGATAATTTATTTTTTAAATCTAAAACTTTGTCTATTTTTAGGTTAAATTCAACTTTCAACTTTTAATGTAATAATTCAACCCTCCGCTTGGTTGTCTTAACAAGGCTTGATAATAATTCGTTTTGAAACTTAGGACAACCTTTCCGTTTTAACCACCGTTCAGGTTTTTTCGCTTGGCTTCGGCCAGTTAATAATTAAAAAACAACATGTTCGTCTTATTCGTCTTCAACGTTTGTAACTTACCGTTTTCCTGTTAAATTTCACAGTAAGTACTAGCTCTTAATGTTTTCAAATTTGCTATATTGTGATACACTTCTAGTCGCCTGATGATGGCAGTACGCCGAAACTATAGTCGCTTTTATTTTTAAAAACTTCAACGAATAAAAACTATATGGGGAAGGTTTAGAGAGTTTTGATCACACAATAAAGTTACTCGCCTTAGGGCGAAATCCTCTTTTAGTTTTAATGAATACCTCCCCAGCCACGGATTGTATGATCTGTAAATAGTTCTATTAGGTAGGTACATCAATTCCATGATAACTACGATAGTATTTGTTTCTTGACGGTTCTGTTAAATCAATTAATTTAAACTACCCTTATTTTTCATAGTGGAATCTATTGGTTAACAAAGGATAGGGGCTTGGATAGGGGTTTTCATTAAATAATAAAAAAGGTTTTCGCATTTTACGTAAGAAGTTAGATATGACTTTCTTGAACACTTCGTAAACATTTTTTAGCGAATTTCGTTAAAATATGTCATTTTAATTGTGTTTTAATTAACCGAATTTATTTTTAAGTGTTTAATCATGTTCTGCGCCCCCGAAAACATAGAAATAGACACCTAGTTCGCAGACACATGACCAAAAGCAAGCAGAAAAAATTTGACGCTATTTTGGATGCCATTTCGAATAGCTCACTTCCGGTTGGAATTTCGAGTTGGCAAACGGAATTTTCGGATTCAGCGGAGTCATATTGGGGGGGGGGGGGGGTTTTAACTTAATTGTTACCTGAAGCTTTTCTCAGATTTTAGCCCCGACTAGTACGCTCTTTAACCGTGAGGGTAACCGCTAGGATCTTAGATTAGCAATTAAGCCAATATTAATACATGGGCGGAGGGGGTCGCTATTGTGTCTGTTTGTAAACAGAAGTCAGAGGCGGTGCGTTCTAATAATAATTTAGGGTGCACAATAGATATTTTTTCTGAAAATTGGCTGAGATTAAAATAGTGAATATAGGAACTTCATGAGGACTGTTTAAACATATTAGTACAGTATATATAACTTTTTTAAAGTATTCTTTAATATCGACAGAGAATATGGGAGCCACTGAAAATCACTTTATTAACAAAAATATACTCCTATATAAGACTTTAGAACATGATTCGATTTCAAAGAATCTATAGAAAGTGTGATGAAATTTTGTTTATTGACAAATACCTACTGAAATGAAAATTTTTCGTCGATTTTGAAATATGTATATATTATTATCTAAAAATAAACCATATAATACAATGTAATACAAATCTTAAATCCTAAAATCTTATAAATACACAGAGTGTTATGATAAAACGAGTCATTCATTTTGGTGTAAAGTGAGGTGTGTAAAAATACTTCTCACCCTCACTCACTTTTTTCCTTGTTTCATGGTGGATCCTTATTGTGAAGTATCTGTTCAATATTAATTTACATAATCAAAGATAACTGGTGGCTATCTAAGAGCTCTCCATCACCATAATCTGTGAGCACATGATCTGAGTGGATCACGAATAAAGATATCCATTAGGTGCATTATTTTTATATCTGGGATTCAAAATATCGATAATTTTCATTGTTTTTTCCCCCTATGTACATATATCAAACAGGCTTTAAATAACTTGCCATAACTCTTAGGTTTTTGTAATGCATGCTCCTCACTGAGCTAAAAAATGTCTCCAGGTATCTTGGGATAACTTATAACCCAATAAAAACTTTAGTGCACTGTTAGTTGCAATGCATTCCATATAAATATCCTTTGAAACTTTCTATTCCTACTAAAAATCCAGTTTTCTTATTGGTCAGCAATAAGGAATTTCCACGCAGCATCAAATTTGATATGTACACTTTAGTTTCCTCAAATTTTGAAAAAAAATCTTCCTTATTAGTCATTGATAAACCTTTTTTATATTTGTAAGGGGAAAGAGGTTTCTGGAATTGAAAATGTCAAAAACATCATTGAATAATTCGCAGAAATTTGATATTTCTTCGGCTCCTTGAAATTGACGGAGTTTAAGATCTTTTCAAGATATCTCAAACACTTTTACTCAATGTTTGCGATGCTATTTTGACTTGCATTTTCTCTGGCACATACTGCATATGCCGCTTCTTTATTTTGGTAGCGGCAGTAAGTCCCTCCCGATCCTGGAAATCAACAAGTAATTGCAAATAACTCCATTAGTTAATTTCCCATCCTTGGTTTTGAAAATCTTCACTGATCACCAAGGCAATTGCGAACCAATTTTATCATGTGGCATATGTCCAGAAAAATTGGATGAAATTAGATGTTGAAAATAAGTTTTTAAATTGTTGGCATTGGAGAAATCAACCCCTAGTTTTTTTACCATTGAAATGTTGCATGTAGCTCCGTCAAATGTAAGAGAAATTATTTTTATTCCTGTTTCATGAAGTAGTTCTAAGCAATTATGAACTAAACTTGCTCTTTCACTGCCAGACAAACCATCGATGGAAAAATATCCTGCTGGTATTTTCCAGTGACCATTCATACAGGTGTGCAAAAAAACCAATACTTGTTTTGCTTCCAGTACACTGTCTCCCTCCAAATGAGCTCCTATCTTAATACCTCCATAAATTAATTGTTAATCTGAAGCTAGGATAGATAAAGTGAAACAGATTACTGTGCATGCTAAAGACATCTGTCATTCTTATTTCAAATGGACGATGCACGCTATGAAATGACGTTCATAAGATATGACAATGCTGTTTCTATGGAAACGCACGCGAAAGCAGAACCTAAACGTGCTATTTTTGACGTCTAAATTAAATTCAGAATTGTCAGAAGCTTTACAATCATAATACGGTGTCTAAAATAAAGTTTTGTATTATACACGACGATAAAGGGAAACTATAACTAAAATATTCCTTATATAATAAATAATAATGTAATGAATGACTTTCCTTGCCAATATGTAAAACGTGTAGGCTTGAAACATTTTTACAATCTCTCATAAACCAACCAACCATTAGTGTAGTATCTACTTTAACAAAGAGAGCAGCTGATTTGTTCCATTAAATTAAATACTGCAAAGAACGCGAGCAATTTTTGTCGGAGAGTTCACCACAGCGGCATTATTACTTTGTCCGCGTCTAGTCGAATTAAAGGATAACTCCCAATAGAATGAAAGGAATGTAATTCAAATATATGGAGGTTATTGTGTCTGATGTAGGAGTAACAGAATGGCCCGGAATTAATTGAAATGTTTAGGATATCCCATAAATTTCAGTTTTGACTGCACGGAAAACTTCGGATTACGTGAACTGCACTGAAATAAATATGGATCTATATATCTATAATTTAATACCCCAACTTCATACTCGGAATAAATCTGGTGACATAGTTTCACATGGGCCAGTAATCAAAAGCAAACCCTTGTAATTCCAAGTAAACATTTTGGTAGAGGAGTGGGTCAATATTGGCGAAACGTCCGTTTGCGTTTCGTTTAGGGTTTTGAATTATTGAAGATCGCGTCCAGGTCAAAATTTTAAACACGAATTTAATAGTCGGTATCGATTTCGATCGGTCCTTTCGAAAGTAAGACGAAGAGACATTTAATCCGAACCCGCAGGATACAGCATATCGGAGAGTATTGGAAAGCACTCAGCTTAATTCGCAAGTACAACAAGCTTACACTGTGTAAACTCGCCGACAGAAAGGCTATGTAGTTATACGTAACCCGAGTCGTGTTAATGTGGCAAATTGCTTTTATTTCGATAATACTTTTCCTTCGACCTCTCGCTCACCTCGCGCCCATTTGCGTTACAACTAAAACAAACGTATCGAATTTCGGGCGTACATTTTCCGCATGAATATGTCAATGTTGATTTAACACTCGCTTTACATCGATCCCAATTTTACAATCCATTTGAATTGCATGGGAGATTAATTTTTTTCCTTCGCCAACAAACAATACGCAACTGTGGCATTAATTCGGTGTTGATTTAGCGAGTATAATTTAGGCTTGATGTGTAGATGAAAAGGGGGAGGAAGCAGCCACGCAAAGAAGAAAATTGTTGTAATTTACATTTTCTGCCTCACTTACGCATCGAACAGTAATTTTCTCATTAAGATTGTAAATGTAGGCAGTGATGCTAGCAATGCAGCTTGTTATTATGTTTGCATTTTAATCACGATTCGTTGAAAGCCCATTTAATCAAAGGGGAAGCTCAAATACACTCCATACTAAATCATACTCATCCTCGACATGGTTGGTATTAGCTAACAGTAGAACAATTTACAACCGCGAAACTTCTGCTCAATTTCACATACCTACCGCAACTTTGGGGCGAAAAGGGGGGTGGTGGTATATATCTTGATTGTTAACTAATACAGTGAATTAATGTAATAATCGTGTACCCGCCAAACTTAATAATGGAGTTTCCTGTTGTTTTATTTTTACTACTACTAATCCTAATGAGTAACTTGGAATCGAGCTTGGAATAGTCTATGAAATTGAGTACAGGGTGACCAAATCTGGTCGTTAGTATGGGGTAACTCTTAAACTAAAAGTGAAAAAACTAACCTCGCAATTTCGGTATGATTTTGTTTTGAATAAACTCGATTCCGAAAGCCAAAAACTGGCCTTGTCTTTTGTTTTTCGATTTTTAGATAAAAACCTATTACTTCTTTGTTTATTAAGTTATCAGAATACCAAATTTTGTACCGCACCTTTTAAACGCAAGGACCAAATCTACATTGGGGTTGCAACTTAACGCCACAACCCCGAGTATTCAGATCCTTAAAAATTTTTGTGCCATAATTTTGTACTCATTTTGTACTAATTTGTACCGTCAATAACAGCTTTTGTAGCACTACCTTTTAACAACTAGGGCCAAATCTACATTGGGGTTGCAACTTAATGCTACGCCCCCAAGTATATAGACTCTTAAAATGTTGTGTGCTATAATTTTGTACTAATTTGTACCGTAAGCAAAAAAATCCGTATCATTACCCTTTAACCGCTACTATCAAATTAATTTTGGAGGTGCAACTTAACGGTACAACCCCGAATAGGTACACAAATTCATACAAATTTGCTTGCCATAGTTTTGTACTCATTTTGTACTAATTTGTGTCCTAAGCAGCTAATTTTGTACCACTACTTTTTAATCGCTAGGACAGACAGACAGATAGACAATTACATAGATAATGCGTAACACGCGTTTTCCAATGGACTATAAAGATGATGTATTTTCAGTATAAATTGGTACAAAACTGTTTGTTATGCAGATTCCTTTGTTACTTTGTATCTTCAGTACCTACCTACTCTCGATTTTCTCATTACAATATAACACAACGACGTTGAGGTAACGCATATGTGCTCGATTTTCCATCGCCTGTCTGTCTGTCTGTCTGTCGTCTATCCGTTCCATCGAAATGTCTGCCCCTGGGCCACCTAGAGACTTCGGCTTTTCGCTTATTGATAGCTGCTATAATATATTGCCGGTTACTCATCATTTACAGTTGTGTGGGTTTTGAAACATTTTTATTTATTTATCTTTGAATTTTAAACATTGATCGTAATATGCTATTTAATATGTGTATACACATTTCAAATTGGAACTGCGAAAACTGTAATCGGAATTAGGGGCGGCGACTTATGGGGGCAACGGAGCCAGTGCCCCCATGCAAGGTGATCTTAAGGGTACCTTCATATTCACAATCACCGTCTCCCTAATCTAATATTATGGTATTGAGACTTAAAATACTCGTGTGAAATTAGTGGTCAGAATATAGCAGCCAAAATGCCGAAAACGAACGAACGACCAGTGGCTCGTTTACCATAAAAAACAAATTTGCGAATGCGCTCTCACATAGTAGCCGTTTTCCAACAGCTAAACTAAAATTCATCTTTGATCCGTCCCTTAGGACCAATAAAACAAGCTATCCTAAAGGAACAACATTAAACAATAAAAATTTGCCGCCACCTTTTGCAAAAGAATTTCACATCTTAACATTCACAAAGTCATTTGAATTTATCCTTAGTATCTTTAAAAAATTGACATTCACTTACTGACCCACCCCACAGGGTGTAATATACCCCCAAAGTGTAAAAAAGTACATATAGGTACCATCCTTAGAAAAAAGGTTTTACATTCTAACATTTATTAGGCTATTCGCATTGACTGATGAATTAAGAAATATCACTTAACTTACCTTATAAGCCTGCGTTACGTTTGACAGCTTCATTGGGGTAAATTTATTATTAACGAGTTCCTAGCGAGTTCATGATTTTGGACTTTCTGTCCGTCCCTCCGTCCGCCTGTGGACAAGATAACTCCTAGACGGTTTGAAATTTTCCAATTCTGTTTTCAGTATTATGTTTATCATCACCCAAGGAAGATCTGATTAAATGTTTAGTGACCCAGGAGCTCGTTTGCTATATTTGTTACAAGTTTTTTATCTTTAAGTAGGTACATTTAGGTTTATGAAAGGTTATAATAGGGCATTAGAGTTAAAAAGACATTGCCTATACAGGGTGTTTTTTTTGGAGCATTAGTTAAACATTTCTGGGAAAGTGAAATAGGTAGGTTTTTTAAAATTTGTACTTAGGAGTTACTCTAAATTGTTGTAAAATATTTTCACTACAACCGTCTGCAAGTAATCAATTATCATGGTATCGTCTGCATACGCCATTTTTTCTTAAATCAAAATAACTTAAAAGCCATCTTATTAATCTTATAATTAAGTTGCAACCCCAATGTAGATTCGGTCCTAACGATTAAAGGGTGGTGGTACAAATTTATCCCTGTAATCTCTGTTGAGTTATGATCGAGTCTAAAACGTGAATGTTGTTGTAGTCCACTACTTCCTTCTGAAGGGGTGTGCAAATTAAGTATCGTACTCTATATGAAGCAGATTACGAGTAGAGCGAGACCCTTCAGGCATTAATCAACTAAGTATATACCGAACCCTGCGGCTTGGGAGACTTTTTCATTATTTTAAGACTGGATGCGAGAAATGAGTTCACTTCTTGTCGTCAAGGAGCGTTGCTCATATATTTTGTACTTGTACTTGGCATTATCGGTACGAATTTTTTAAGCGAAATAGCTCTCTGGTTTTATTCTTTGGGGGAAATCAGTTCTATGAACGTCTTATTCAGTACTGTAATTTTTGTATAATATTTCCTGTTTAAATAAAGTCCTTAACTTCATTTAACCTTCCTAAGTGCCCCTTACAAAATTTGTAAAATTAAATTAAGAAATTAAGAGCCTTCTTTTCCTCTCTTATTTGCCTTTTTTCAATGCATCCCAATTCAAAATTTATCCAATTTTTATTCTGATTCCTCTTTCAATTGACGTTTACTTGTCATTTTTCTTCCCGCCTCATTTCCATTTTATTTTCTTAATCCACTTCCTCTATCACTTTCTGCCTTTGTTGTGCGTCCTCGCCATTGCCATACCTATATGTATTGCTATGTGCAATGGCAAATGGTAACTAAACCTCCCATACAAACACATGTCCAGCTAGCTCAATTAAATTCAGGCACTACCAAACTCATGAACTCATGAAAAAGTTTTCCCAAAACACGTCCGGTATCTGCTACTACGAAAAATCGCAATATTGAGTGAACTTTATTAATTTGAGAAATACGACACTTTACAATTCCCATATTTAACAAATTTTTGATTAACACCTGAAATAATCGTAGGCTCGAATAGAAAAATTTGATATGAGAACTCGTACATATATCCTGGGTCGTAAGAAAACACAAATTTGTCGAACAAAATCAATCAGTAAAGCAAAAATAAATATGTGTGTTTCAGCGAAATCATCTGCGTATCTTACAACTAATAAGCTTTCCGCAGCGATAACGAACTCTTATCGCACTGATCGAGAAAGAGATAAACTTTTACAAAACAATATATGCGATTATTTCCAAATGAAACTTCACCTTTTAACACGTAATTCAAATTAGTTACAAATTAAAATAAGTACAGCGATTATTAAAACAATCATTAAACAATTCTGAAACAAAATAACATTGACCTCGAATGAAAGCGAACGCAGATCTCTTTCATTTGGAGATCGATTTTTAATACTTTACGTTTCTTTTCGTTTCATTTATTCAAATAATGGAGAGACGAGAAGGTAGTTCCGCTCCTAACTTAAACAACTCTTGTAATTATTGTTTGTGAACAACACGTGTAGCGAAAATGAAGTGTTCTTCATATTAGACAGCTTGTTTAATAGTACACTTCTTCAAAAATGAAGCTGAGTCTGTGAAAGTAGAAGGTTGGGCATGTTTTCTATTGATTTAGTTTATCTTTCATTGCTGATTCGTTGTTTCTTCTAATGGGAAACTCAAATTAATGATGCTTGATTATCTTGTGGGTTTTTCTATCTTTTAAGTTGCCTATGAAACTGGTTTCTTGATCCATATTTTGTTTCTGAAATTTAGTGCTTTTTTGATACGATTTTAATATTAAAAGTTGTGTTACGGTCAACAGTCTAGCACAACAACCATTATTATAGTAACTCTTGTTCATTCGCGATAAAATAATGAATTAGCAGTGTGAGATAAAAATGAAAGGCGTGCGTCAATAAGCTACGGAGCATTTTAAAAAGCAAATTCGCCCACGAATTGTACGCCCACAACTCTAAAATGTTTTGCATAGCTCATAAATCATCAATTTCGTGACGTAAACAAGGATATATTTCTGCCGGACGATCCCCTAACTTTGTGGTTGACAAAATACTCCCAATTTCTCAAGAGAAAGACGAAAACACGACAAGAACAATACGCGTGGTAAGTTATGGCACGCGAAATTACTTATGTCACTCATAACATTAATTCCAAAGTTCGCTGGAAGTTAATTTGGTAACTAGCAACTTCCTTAGAAACCGTTCCATTATATTTAAATAATAAAGCACTACATTTTGAACAAACTTCGTTACTAATTTTAACTTTAAAATCAGTTAATTAAGGTACGTACGAAATAGCTGTGGCGAAATTCCGCATGTTGTTAAAATTATTGCAGACTACGAAAGAAATCAAAAGAGACCCTGCTAGGATACGCTACATTAGAGCATAAGACGTCTTTGAGAAGCTAATAAAAGTGCGCCTTCCCCTTTCGACACTGCTCGACTGCAATTTCCCGGTTCTTTAAAAGGTCTCCCGGTCCCGTCGCTCTGGGAGCCATGGCTCATCCTTAGACGTTTGTACAGTTTACTAAAAGTTCCGAACGTGTCGCTGGTGTACGCTTCGTTATTATAACGACTGAAACTACTTTACCCCTTTCCAGATTGCAACGAATCAATAAACGCGCATAATTCCGCATTACCCGTTAAGAAAACGGTTTAACTTACGTGTAAATCTTAAAATTACCCCCGGAAAATTTCTCCCCATTACCTTCGCGCTTTTGTACCAAAACACTCGCCATTATTCACGTTAACGTATCCTGTAGGATAAACTTTAATTTCCAGAAAACTTCTATTTTTCCACCCCGATAACTCGGATGTAGTCGTAAATTTTTGTTCCTCATCTACATACCTTTTTTTTTAAATAACATCATTCACGAGCCATTAGTTTTTACTTCGAAATCAAGAGGGCTATTGAAATTTGAGAGGCAGATTAATTTAATTACATCGCACTTTTTAAGTCAACTGTGAAGGATTAAGGGTTTACAATGAGTTGGCGTTTTTTTGATAAGTTTTATAAGCGCACTGGTCTGGGGTGTTCACATGAACCTGTATAGATCCGCAAATCCTTTGATTTTTCTGCTGGATCGCTAATTTTGCTATCGAAAGCTTTAACAAATGCATTTCTTTGTTAGTATGATTTGAATAGAAAAGGGCGTACAGTATCCTCCAAAATGCCATAATTGTGTACGGCGCTCGATTCACGTAAACCACTTTATAATAGCTTCTTGTTTGTTGCGTGCACAATTCAATGCCATTTGAAAGCAACTTAGAATTAAAATTTGAGTCTTATCAAGCTAGTACTTTACAAAACCAACATGGAATTTAAATGGTCAATGTGCTGTCGAGAACAATAACAGTTGACAAGGCGTATTTTTACCATTTCTCTCTCTTCGTTGATACCCTAAAAATGATGAGGGCATCAATTTTATTGTCGATGGAAATTTTCCGTATAACAGATAACAGTCGAACCTAAAGAAAAGAAATGAAATGCAAATAGCGGTACTTACAATAAGTAAGAAAAAACGCAATTATATCCTCTCTAATGGAGTTTTTGGTAAATCCGTCTGAACTATATTTCCGGAATCCCCAAGTTAATTAGTCAAATCGCCAGAGATTAATAAATACTGATGATAGCAATTAAAATTCCATGCATTTTTTTAACTAGCGCCTCAGCTGCTTGTTCAAACACTTTGTTAAGGCTCGAAAAAGGAAAATGGTAAGTTTTGCGTTAATCGCTATGTTTTTATTTGCTTATGCAGCAGATCAACACGTATCAGGTAACGCACAACACAATACACTAACTACCTGTCCAAATATGAGCGTGCTATCATTAGTAGCTCCGTAGTTATAGCAGCGTGAAGTTGGTCCTATTTGTCCTGCGCCACCCTGTAGATGGGTATTTTCTAATTTCCAGATGATTTCCCTGAAAGAGCTGTTGTTTTGCTTCTTGCAAGGAGAGGATAATTTTCTTCCATAATTAATCAAATCAATCAATTGAGTGGTTTTGAATCCTGCAAGATACAATAGATATCCTTGGGCGGTTAACTTTATCTCTTTGTGTATCTGTTCTTCTGGAGAAAGAGAGATGACTTTGGGTCGAATTCTGGAGGTTCGTATCCGCTTCGAGGTATTCTGCTTAAAAAAATCTCTTACTTTTTAGTTCTTTTGAGGTTTTTTGGCACACATGAGGTAAAAAACTTATTTCCTAAAATGTCAAAGTGACACTTTTTATACTATGGAATTTATTTATATAATTGATTTAAAATGTGCTCTTTACTCTGTACTTATGTTACCATACAAGTCATATACCTTTGCTAAAAGAGGATTTTGTAAGGGGAGCCTGCTTTGCAGTTAAAATTTTTGCCGAGTTTTACATGTGGGCAAAATTGCATATATACCGCTTCGTACGGATACTAGGTGCGAGTCAGGTTATTAGCAATAAATGTGCGCATCTAAAGCGCCTGAGTTAGCAGCAAACTTCACTGCTCCGGTCGTTCCATTTTGGCCGAGACAAAAAGGAACACAAACAAAAAATGCTGGTCTGCTATTAGTTTAAAAGGGACGTTGCTGAAAAATTTGCGTTGGGTCCGTTTCAGATTTTCGATGCGGCAACATAAATAGTGAAACGAAGAAAAGGAGAAACGAGTAGTGAAAGCGTAAATTTCGCCCGAGCGATTTTAATTGGTACATGAGGAAAATTGGCCACAGTGTGGGTGCAAATTTTGAATAAACAATTTCGTTGTGAAACGCGCGACGTTGAAATTGATGGGTTAACAAAATGGCGCGCTAAGTTACGAAAAAGGAGCAAACGGTTAATCGCTTAGGTAAAATAGATTTATTATTGAGAGAAAATATTGAAAAATACTCGTGTTCGCGAATTCCAGAATTAAAGGCATAACGATAATTGTAGTACACTTTATAAAACATCCCGCATAGATTTTACGAGCTGTTATCATCATCGCACGAATGAAGGCGAACCTATTTCATCTGCGACTAGCTGCATTTTTTTCCATTGTTAACACTGTTGTAGTTTTTTCATGTTTTATAAATGAGCTGCAATAACCAAAGAGCGCTAACCTTACCCTAGGGTAATTGTCTACCGCGCGGGAATCTCTGGATCTTCAAATGGTACGGACTAAGTGGTATACAGGTGTATTCTAGCTTTTGTTTGAGATCCACTGAATTCATTAAAGTCATCTCTCGGCTTTCTTTCGTGCTAGTGCGCGATACGCCTAGTGCATGTGTTCGATCTTAAACTTACGGTCACAAGTAATGTGAATTGGCCCTTGAGGCATGAACCTGCTAACAGTTTGTTTTGTTCTAGGTTCGGACTCGCTTCGGGAGAGCCCTCTTCAGCGACCCAGTTTACTCAAGGTAAGATTACTTCTATTACATGTGAGTACCTTTTATACTGTTTATCGAAGCAATTACTTTGGGAGAAATTTCATTTGAGTTAATTTACACCAGTTTAAACTTTGTTATTAAGGGAAAATAAGTCAACATTTCCTTAGCCAACTTTATTATTACCTCCCTCGTATCTTCTAAGTTTTATACGGGGAGGTTTCAGGTATATTGGTAAATTATGACGAAGTACAAAAAATTAAATCCCCAGAACGAACTACCGCTGTGAAGTTTCTCCTGCTTTTGTTTTATTTTCTAACTCTGAGATAGTCGGCCGTTTATGCGACAGGTGCGAGATAAAAACAGCGCCAACTAAGTTTACTATTATAGCCAGTCTGCGGACGACTGTATCATCGTGTAGAAGCGGTCTTTACCATAAACAAAAGCTGTAATTAATTCGTCGTTTGCAGCCGTTCTCGTCAAGTTATTTCAATTATCCTTGCTGCATCCGAAAGCGCTTGTCAGTTAGAAAACTAGGCCGAATTGATATTTGAGAATTTTAGCCCGTTAAGTTGTTGTTAGCAGGTTTTAGTTTATAATGGTATACGAAAACGAGCATTAAAACTGCGAGCCCATGCAGGTTTACGCAGGTATAAGAGCCGACCTGAGAAATTCCAAGAGTCAATCGTGGTTAATTAAAAGAATGAATTTAAAAATTTCATCTCTCACATTTAAGTGAGTGTTATTGACAGTAGCGAATTTAATGAGTTGCAGTAAACAGCATCCGATGAAGTCGTAAGTGGTCTCAAAAGAAGCGCTCTTAATTAATTTGAATTTTAAGACCAATTACAGATTTTTAGGACGTCTGCACGATTAATTAAAGAAGTTTTAATTTTTTGGACGTTCTTATCCCAATACCTACTTGGGAAAACCGGCGTTCCCTCCAGGGCATGACCGAATTTTACAAAGGTAAAGCCGTTGTTTAGAGGGGATCGTTTGCTTTTGGTGTTTTGCTAGTAACATTTGTGAGCGCCGTACTCATTTTTGATACTTTACATAGATTCATTTTGCATTCATACGGTTTGAGTTGGTATTAAGTAAGTAAGACTTTTTTTTCTTGTACAGTACATTCAATCGCTCTGTATAATTGCAAGGTAAGCTACTTTCTGTTTCATTGATTACACTGGGGAGTGGGGGAGAGGGGTGTTTTGCTTTCTTCCATTTGCTTTCCCGTTGAAACTTGAAACGTGGTCGTATTTTGCTGTATTTGTTTGCAAAACAGTCAGTTTTGTCGTTAAAGAGACAGTCAGTCTTGTTTAATTGTGAAGTTTAAATTGTTGAGTGCTATGATTATTAAAATATTGAAGTCTTCGCTTTTAAAAATGAACGTGAAGTCACTACAAGCAGAAAACTAATCATCCGTTTACTATCAAGTTTAATCGGAGCGCTGTGATTATCGAGTGTTTGTCGCTTAAGACAAGTTATCAGTTATCAGTCCTCTATTAAAGACCCAATACTATAATTGCAATTACCACGAGGTGACAGTCGTTTAAAGTTTGCGTATAATCGCAGAAGTGTTTGTCTGAAAATCGCGTTAATGACCCGAAATTTTGGATTATTGGCACTTTCAAGTAATTAAGTTTTGTTTTAATTAATTGTCCATCGATCGTTTGTAGCGTGCTATGTGTGTGGCCCCTGATTGCCTGTCTTTCTTTCACTCCGATTGTTTTATATCAAATAAGTTTGTTTCATCTGTAAATGATTGATTTTGTGATTAATCGAGCCCAAAATTATGACGTAGATCAGAGTTTTATGTTTAAATGTTAGGCATGTGCTTGTGGGTAGTTTTAGTGGCCATTGCACATAGCAATACAGTATATAAAAAGGAACCACATACCGAGCCATGTGGTACAGCTGAGCAAATGAATCTCAAACTTTTTTAAATAATAGCTTTGTTTCTTATTAGCTTATTCCATCATCATTTTTTGTTCCCTATGCCGGTTTAAAAATTAAGATTAATAGCGGCAACGTAGCTTATCTGTAGTATTCTCGTTGAAGAATGTAGGAGTTTCACATTTTGAGGTGGCTTCCGTTTTCGGTACTTACGCATAATTGAGTGCAACAATTTATCCTTAGTGCTAAATTGAGAAATGCTGGTGTTGGTCCCTAACTGAAAATCGGATGAAGGGGAGTGATTGGCTAACTAGTATTCTAATAAACACGCGCGGGTGGTTAAAGAACCATGGAAGGAAAGCGGAAACGTTAAAAAATGTAATAAAAAGCTTTTGTAATACACACGTCGTAGTAGTTGAATGCAGCGCGAGCAATGCGGAGAGCCATTAAATATGAAAACTGGCTTCTTTCTTTTTCTAAAACCGTACGCCATCCAACTCCATTTCCTTTACCGATTAAAATAAGTTTATGAGTTACTATTTTCTAGAATAAAAACATCAAAATTGGAATTGTATGCATGTTCGCGTGTTCGGTAAGTCGACCTAATGGCAGCGTAAGTAGCTCAAAGTAAAGTTGTAAAAGCTTCGACATTTTATATTCAACAATAACAGAGTTTATCGATAAAACCGCAAAGCCAATCGGATTAACTTCGTTATTAGATTATTGAATTAGCAGAAATAATTTCTATTTCCCTTTTGCCTTGCCGACGAAGTTGAATTTCCGTTCGGCGCTTTTCTATTAGCTACATTACGGCCTCTTTCTGTACTTTCGGAATCGACATTTGTATGAGCGCATCTACCTTTTCGAAAGGAAGGAGCGAAACAAACGTAGAAATTCGCGTTCATCTTCCGCCCGAGCAAAGGAAATGAAACTCCTCTTTCTACGTGTTTTTATTATGCCACTTCAAACAATTGCTTTTCATATTTTGCAACTCCTCTTGTTAGCCTCCGGCGCTTTTCTGTCGAAGCGGTTTTTCTTCGATAAAAATGAACAAATCACTTTAACGTCAACCCAAAAAAAAATAAGTGTTTACATTCGCCCCCGCGCCTCGTTTACTGCCCGGATTTACAAGCGACGAACAAAAACCATCGCGAATGCATTTTTCTGCAGAAAAGTAACCGTAGAAAGGTTGAAGTTTTATCTTAATACCGCTCTGCCATTAACGTCCGGCTGAAAAGGAAATTATTGCCGAAGTTGGTGTCTCTGAGACGTGAAAAATCGGAGTCGTGGTTTTTACTCAAAGAATGTATGGCAACAATTATTCATTGTATTAATGTTTACTCTTCCAAGAGAGGGCAATTTGAGGGTGAAAATGATTTCTCTCTCACTTCCTCCATTTCATTTTTGTGCTTTCTCATCGTGTACGTTATATTTTCACAAATTTCCCTCTTTCTTCTTTGTTTCTATTATTAGTATCATCATTTCATATCAAATCGCGTAATTTATAGTGAATGCGCTGCGTTAACTCGAATATCTGGTGGAAAAATTTCAAGAATTTTAATCTTTGGTAGCAGAAATGCTTAAAAATGTTCTTCTTAATGGAATGGAGATACGCTTTGCTGCAATGTGGTTTCATTTGAGCTGTGCAATTTTTCCAAAATAAGCAAAACTACGGTTGCGGCAATATAAAGTGCCTTGCCCACTTGGTATACCTATCTGTCGAACAAATTAATGTAGAAGTAGGTATTTCAGATTATGCCAGGGCTTAATGTAAAAGTTATACACGTAAGCAAGCAATAAAATTTGCGCCTCTGTCTGTCTCTCTAAAGCCTGAATAATGGGAACTTTTGGCAAACATGTTTTTAATAACACAGGGTGTTAATTAATGTCATGCAGATATTTCAGGGGGTGATAGCACACAAAATAAGAAAATAATGCAAATATGTGCGTGGTGTAAAGGGCGTCATTTTTGTTATACAGGGTGGCAAAGTTTCAATTTTTCTCTCGTATTTTGAATTCTCTTATGTTCTGGAATGATTGTTTCAAATTTGATCAATTATTTTTTGGAATCTCTACAATAAAGTATCAAAATAGTTGGTCGTGGTATACAGGGTGTTGCATTTTCCTTGCCACCTTGTATAACGAAAACGACGCCTTTTGGACCATGCATATACATGGTGTCTTAAATTGAGTGGGATAACATGGCTATCTTTGTTATTATTATACTTACACCTTCTGTTAAATTGGCAAAGTTATGTAGTTTTTGATGCTGACGGATATTCCGATGCGATATTTTGAAAAAAATAATTCGTTTCGTAGATAAAATCACCATTTTTAAAAAGTTCAGATATTGGCATCGAAAAAAATTTCAAAGAAAAGAATAAGAATCCAGACTTTGAATTTTTCCATCGAATCTTGCAAGTTTTAAATAAAAGTTGCAAGATTTGATGGGTTAAATTCAATAGACGTAGAAACAATTTTTTCAGAATGGTGGTTTTCAAGTTATTGACATCAATTTCCCTATTTTAAATGGACGCCATGTTGGATTTTTACCTCACTCGATAGAAAAAAAATTACAAAACTAGTGATACTAAACACTTAGTATTTGATTTGGGAATCAACTTTGCATGTTTGCTTCAAAGTTTACAATGTATTTCTTATAGCAATAATTCCATGGTTGATTATGATTGAAACCAAATTCATTCGTTTATAGTTCATATAGTCATCATCGACACGGCCATACATTGTAAACTTCAAGGCAAAAAATTTTTTCTACACCCATTATCCCATCGAATCTTGCAACTTTTAATCGAAACTTTTTTCGATAGCTCTCTTTGTTACTCAAATATATGAACATTTTAAAAATGGCGATTTTCACCTTTTTACATTTATTTAGTTTGTAATCTATATAAATAAAAATGAATGTCTGTCTGTATGTCCCTTATAGTCCAAGAGCCCAGTAGGAAAGTATACCTTGAACGCCCGGACGATTCTAATAATTTTCATAGGATTCACCATAAAAAGTTGCATTAGAATCGACAACGGTGCCGGCGAAAATCCTGCCGAAAGCAGTTAAAAAAAATTAAATTCGCCCCTTACTTTTGGAAAATCTACTTTATTGTCCCGGACGTTCAAGAAGAGTACTAAAGGGTGCATATGGATGAGTTTTATCGGAAAAAGTCACGGTGCCGGGGCGCAACTTGCCGCAACCCTTGGCACCGCCACTACAAATGGGGTGGTAAATCGTACTAAACTACCTTTTTCTCCCGGACCAAAATGACCTATATGAAATATGTAGCTTGCGATTATACGAATATAAAAAACCAACGGTGCCGACTCTCAGGATGCCGGAAGTCCTCGGCACCGTCGATGGAATCCGGGCGCGCGCGAGCCTATTGGCACTGCGCCAATAAAAGATGGGCTAAATTGTAATAATCCAGCTTGTCTTTTCGCACCAAAAAGTCCTTAATGAAAAATCTAGCTTAAGAGTAGACAAATTATAAGAAATCCGGGGGCGCGCAAAAGCCTTCTTTTCGTATCCGACCACTTCTGTGACTGCAAGAAAAACGATTTAAGTCCATTTTCTCAAACTTTACCACTTTTTTGTTAAAAAAAAACAAAAAAAGAACCGACAAAATCGTTTTTAATTCTTAAACATTAATTTTTTTAAAAGTAAAACACTTGACTTGTGTGGTTATGCCTAAAAGCAACCCAAAAAAGGTAGAAATGATCGAAGTTGACTCGCAATGATTCTTATGCCAAAAATGCTTTTTTGAAATCATTTTATTGTAATCAGAATCAGAATCGACGCTCAAAGGAGTAGGATCGCCCTCGAACCAAAAGGGTTCTAAAATATCTTTCATTTACCAGCCTCATTTCGTAGGATCGAGCGTGACACATTGTTTTTCTGCCGCATTTTTCCATATAGCAGTAACAAAAATCGTTCGGAGAATCTTTTGTTTTAATGATTTGAAACAAGGCGAAATCGTACACGAATCAAATCCTCTGATTTTCTTGACGAGTTTCTCAGAATCTTTTCTCGTCGCGAAAATTTTGTGGAATATATTTGATCTCGCGGTATCCACGGTGTTACATTTTTTCACCGAATACATAGGTAAGTGACGTGCATTCTTGCAATTTTTCAATTTTCGCACTGTCAATAGGCTCGCGCGCGCTCGGATTCCATCGACGGTGCCGAGGACTTCCGGCATCCTGAGAGTCGGCACCGTTGGTTTTTTATATTCGTATAATCGCAAGCTACATATTTCATATAGGTCATTTTGGTCCGGGAGAAAAAGGTAGTTTAGTACGATTTACCACCCCATTTGTAGTGGCGGTGCCAAGGGTTGCGGCAAGTTGCGCCCCGGCACCGTGACTTTTTCCGATAAAACTCATCCATATGCACCCTTTAGTACTCTTCCTGAACGTCCGGGACAATAAAGTAGATTTTCCAAAAGTAAGGGGCGAATTTAATTTTTTTTTAACTGCTTTCGGCAGGATTTTCGCCGGCACCGTTGTCGATTCTAATACAACTTTTTATGGCGAATCCTATGAAAATTATTAGAATCGTCCGGGCGTTCAAGGTATACTTTCCTACTGGGCTCTTGGACTATTATGCATGCCTAAACCGTTCATCCGATTGCAATGAAACTTTGGGAAATAGTTGGACGTATACCCGCGAAGGTTTATTTCGGATTTAGTAAAATACTTCCATAACGGGAACGGGAAACAACGGGATTTTACGTTTTACAATTGAAACTACGTCAAATACAGACTTGACATATAGAACGTAGGTTTCTTTGAAGGTGTAGAGGTATACATACTCCGAAAGCACTTCCCGAAATTACCACCGGAACTGGAAAAAATGGATATATAACATTGACTAATGGGGGGTACGAAATCGCTGGGAACAACTATAAAAGATCATATGAAATAACTATAGTTTTAAAAATGAAGGGTTTTATAGAATTATATAATATAAAGGATGTCCCAAAATGCATGTTAGAAGTAATTTCAGTACAAAACACAGGTTTTTATGGCGAGTTTTTAATTGAACACATTATGTATGGAATAGCATTTCGCATAAGTGGCCTCCGCGGTTCTGCTGGCACATATGAACTCTTGATGACATTTTCCATAATCGTTTGATATAAAGGTTACTGAATTCCATTGCCTCGCATCGCTTCCCTATAGGGCGTGAGGGGATCCAATCACATCGGACGAAATAGGTATACCTATAATCTTCAAATACGCACGTTTTAGTATCATAAATAAAACAGCCGTATTTCGACCAAGGACACACTAATTAAGCGCACCAGTAGTAGTAGTTATCTCACTGCTAATGAAACCAAAAAGAGGACCCATCTTTGTAGTTCACATTCGTAATACCAAACTTGTGCCAAACATCTGTATCCAAAAGGGATTCATGAACAAACAATGTGCACAATTTAGCTTCCAGGAACATTCTCTTTTTGGTGGTGTAAAATAACTAATAAAACCTGTTAATAATAAACTTTAATATTAATAAAAACCTTGCTTGTTTACACTCTAAACATAAGTTTATTGTTTAAAAATTACATCCAGAGAACAATTAATTCGCCTGAGAATTTAATTCAGTGTCATTTCCCGACGGGAAGCTCCAATTCACGGTTCCATTCTTGATTTTCCAGAAATATTGTCAATGTAAAGAGGGTCTACCGAGCTTGTTTCATGTTAACATTGCCATCTGCAGCAGGACTTTTTTAGACAGGCTGTTTCACGCAAACCGTTACCTAAAAGTTATTTGACTTCCATTAATAATTGAAATCTGAAGATTTGCATACCAACATAGTTTTTCATGATGTACCTATTGAAAGAAAATATTATCATGATCTTTTCACTTTCGATTTTGCCGGATGTGGATGGGATTTTTCAAAATTTTGACTTTTATTTAGCGTCCTGCACATATGGCTCCGTTGATTGGAATTTCAAAAAGTCTTCTAAAGTCACTGACGTATTAAGGGTTTAGTTAATCGTAAATTAAAGTTGATTGAAGGTTACCAATATTATCAAGTAAAGTTGGATCTGTGTTTTCCTAAAGACATCAACTTCTGAGCAAATTGTAAGCCGTTTGTATTGCATGTATTTATTTATTAGAATTGGATTGGATTGAAAAAATCAGTCTCTCATCTCTCAAGTTAGTTTGTTCAAAATTCTAGCAAAGAAATCTGTTGAGTCCATTATGATTTTTTATAAAGTAAGTAATTTGTGTATAAAAAATTGTTCCATATACAGCCTGTATTCTAAAGAAGTGACCCTTTAATATGCAATCCCGTTGTGCTATTTTCAATGTCTTATTCCAAGCTTAAGTTAAGGTGAATAAAATCAGGGTAAATCAAATTAAATCAAGCTACTCCAGGAAGTGAAGGTTTTGCCCTGAAAATTTGTTCAAAATGAGTCGATTAACTTGAAATTTTGACAGTAGGTGGGGAATAGCCTAAGGATCAAAATCTATATCATCTCAAAGGGCGCTTTCGCCCTTGGAGTGGTTGTTACCCCATCTCGGGGGTGGCAATTTGGTATTGCAAATTTAACACAGGAGTAGATAGAAAAAATAATTCTAAGCCAAAAGTGTTCTATACATTTCTTTTGAAAGTTATCCAGTTATTCGCGACCGAAAGTATGAGTCTTTCATAGAAAAGACCAATTTTTTTAATTGGTTATTCGCGAAAAACTTGAAAAGTAGGCATTGTAAAAAAAAACTGTGGATAACAAAATCGTAGCTTTTAAAAAAATAATGAAAATGGTTAATAGTTGCTATACGACCAATACGAACGGAGTTATGGCTGGATAAAGGTTAGTCCTTGTTCTTCAAACGCTAAATTAGGGAGTTTCACAGTCAAATAATGCCAAAACTATCCATTTTTCGAGAAACTTGTACAATATTTCTTAAAGTATTTTAAAAAATCTTTCTTCTTTTTTTTAAAACAAACTTTAGTTTAAAAATTAAGGGAGTTACGATGAAAATAAGGTAGATCGATACTTCAACGAGAAAATCAGCGCGAGAAACCCCCTAATTATCACTCTCATTAAAATTAGTCTTTCCCCTTTTCCAGGTTTCTCTAATTACGTATTATTAATACATTTCTAGAAGGCTTAATGTTGAAATAATTGAAGCTAAAAGTGAAAAACGAATTTCTGCAATTTTGTGAAAAACGTCCTCTGAAATATAATTACAAAAAAACTGGAGATACGTAAATAAATGCTCCACACACTTTCCAAATAATGGAGTTTTGATTAAAACACAAATCACAATCTTTTCCAAAAATTTGGAAAGCAGATCTCGGAGCATGATAATCTAGATGACCGGTATACATTTCCTATACTACACATTGGAAACTTACATACGCATTACCATTGTTTAAATACTGACGTTACTTACATCCATTCCATACACCTACACACTATGTAATGTATATACAGGTCGATTCAAAAGTAATCACCACTTTGAAAATATGAATTTTAATTAAAAACACAAAATGGAACCATGAGTTATATCAAAATGATGAGTAATAAAAAAAGTAAGTTTTTTTCACTAGAAAATAGGTTCATAGATGTTCAATATTACCCCACTCGACAGTAGTAATTTTGAATCGCTTACTAAAGATGTTAACCGGTTGAACCAGGGGTTGAACGGATGAAAGAAGATTAACAAACGGAAAAATATGCAAGCAAGAATGAATCTGATACATCTGGAAAGTAAGGCATTAGAAAAATTTTGAAAATATAATCTTACGGAAGATCTAGGATCAGAAAAAACGAAGGAGGTTATTAATTAGAGGAATCTGAACAGTCCAAAGAAGTAGAAGAGTTCAAAGAATAGAAAGAAACTGAAGAATCATAAGCTCTATGAGTGAAAGCATACAATTTTTGGTGCAAGAAACAGTACCTACAAGAAAACGTACAAAGTCAATAAAGAAAACTAAACTAAATAATTAAACGTTACAAACGGAATTATTAACGGACCCCCAATTATATTTTTAGATATAGTGATAAATTAGGCTTGTAGACATTTTCAAATTAAAAAATGAATCTACACCTTCCTGCGAATTTTCCCACTTCCGCCTGCAAATGTCTACCAAATGTTTAAAGTGACTTACAAAAAATTTACTTCGTCCATATGTACATTCTTGTGCCTTTATAACATCACAAATAAAATAATTAGATGCACATATATTAAGAGATTGCATCCCAAAGTCACTTTTTGAACCATTCGTGTGTCATTTTTCCTCAACAGCCAGTATTATATTGCGATTACCATGTGATGAACCACATTTCTTTGTGTAATGCATCGGAAAGATACCCTGTGTGCTAGTAGGTTTTCATTAAGACGGCTTTTCCGATTTACAGCTTAGCTATATAGGTACCTAACATGAAAAGGAGCACCTTCAAATACACGAGTAGCGAATAAAAATTGCAAGCGAATTTAATTACCGCGGGCATTTTTATATAACGAAGGTAATTTTCTTTAGAGTATCCAAACATGACGAAATTAACTTTTGAATTAGCAGAACCGCTCGTACACGTTGTATTTTGAAGCGGGAGAAGTTTGTTTAATTAAATAAAATGGAAATAATGAAGTGGGTACTTAAACGAACTTGTCGTCCCGATATTGGAGAAAACGTAGCGTCTTATAAATTGAATACGCACAAGTTAAATTTTATAATGGGGGCATTGATGTGATAAATCATGTTGAACGAATAAGCCCTTTAAATCTAAGAGAGGAAAGTTCCGCATCGCCTGTTTACCTGAGGCCCCTAAAATGTGCTCGCGGTATTTCCATTTAACTGATTGTGTTGCTGTTTCCGATTTCAGTTCGGGGCCGCATTTGGTATTCGACTTCAAAAAACTTTTATAATATAACCGTGTTCGGGATTACAAAACGCGTTTTTAAGTAAAAGCCCCCTCGAAATTATTCTAAGGTGAGAATTTTCTAGCTTACATAACCGATGAAGCTGTAGCGAAACAACGCAAAGGGGAAAATTAGGAATTATACCGCATACCAGAAAAATTTGCATAATATCCGCACCGAAAATTCTCCATTTACACTTCCTTTTATACTTACATTTTGGTACAAGCAATGACTTTGGCGTAAACTTATGCTCCTGTTTAGCTTTTTTCCTGCTTTTTTTCTACTTAAGTTGCACGAAAAATTAATTAAACACTCCTTTTTCTTGATTTTTGGAAAGCTAACGTGTATAGTCACGATTTCCATTTAGTATGGTGCAAATTCTTTGTTAATTCCACACTTCATTTGCAGTCTCACGAGATCTTAAGGCTTAACCCACGGCAATTAGGTTGAGGGAGTAAGGGGGAAACTTCCACTGGAAAATCGTATCAAATCTGTACCAATGAAAACATTTAGCTGAAAATGCAGCTATATTTGCTTTCTAAGTACGAATTTATTGCTTTAAGTACCTATATGAGGGTATTATGATGACTCTGCAAAGACGAAACGTCTTATTAAAAAATAACAACGCCACCCCAAAGAGCATTAAAAGTTGCTTTAGGGAAGTGTCATTGAGCCAAATATTAACGCCAGAAAAGAGTCGAAAAATCCGATTTTTTCGAAATATTTTAAAAACAAAAAAAAGGATTTCTAAGCGCTTTCTTCTTTCAACATTGATGGCACAATTTTTCTCCCATTTCACCTCTAATGCCCATAGTGGTATGGTTATCTCGTACACACAGACGTTGCTTAGAATTATTGCTATAGGTTATACAACTACTTTTGTTAGCGTATTTTCCTCAAAGTAAAAAATCGCTATTGGCTGCACTTTGACGTCTGTCCGTCCGTCCGCCACACGTACTCCTTCTACACCACTAAACCTATTTGGGCGATATAGGGCTCATTTGAAAGGGCTTGGTCCAAGGATTCCGTGCATACCAATATTTTTTGGTTTTGCGCATGCGCAGTGTCAAAAATTTGGATTAACGCATGTGCAATGCTAACTTTTTTATTTATGAAAGAAATATCATATGTAGGCACCTTGAATGAAACTAAAACTAATACCGGTTTCAAAATTACGGTTTACGCATGCTGTACGTTTTATTTATGAAGGTATTCAATGAAATGTCTAATGTAGACAATGCCCATTGCAAATTGGTTTGTATTTGAATACGCTCCACTATTTTTTATTAAATATAGACTTCGACGATAGGCGGATCTTTTGAAAGAGAATGGGGTACGGATCTCGTGCCTACCGGTATTTTTTCCCGGTCCTAGCAGTAATATATTATTAGAAGGAAAATACGCTTTCGTCATTTATGTTTGCATAATGACTTTTTTAACTTGTTTTTTAATTGAATTTACTTTATTCTTTTGCTGTCATTATTGCAATAATTGAATTTTTGTAGACTACTCTTTGACAAAAAAAAGTTACTTCAGAGAGGGGAATTTTTCGAGTTTGATCCATCTGGAGGCGCTTTAACCTGGGGAAGTGTTTATTTTTGTGTGCAGTTAATTTCCATGGAAACAAGCGTATTCACATTGTTTATCAGATGCGTTTAACTGAAACAGCTTTAAGTACAAATCGCTTTAAAAGATTAAAAACGTTTTTGATATTTTGATATCATTATTATATTTTTTTTCGGAGGGGTAAATTTTTCTTGTGAGCGAATCTTCCAAGAGCAGGCATTCCAGGTTCTAGTTACCTCGGGGGAGATTTTTTCACGCATTTTCTAAAAAAATCGAAAGTAATATAACAAGAAGCACGAGTATTGGTGGCACCTGTACGAATCTTTTTGGTACAAAAATTACACTTTGCATTGTGTTTTTTAGATTGTTTTCCAGGAAAAATTACACGCCCGAATGGTATTCTAAAACAAAAGTTTTTCCATTTAGAAACCATTTGTAATTCAAAATTGTTATTGGTAGAAATTAAGACGCGGGAAATAGTCATATCAAAAATAGTCACTATACACTGCATTTATTTCTTGCGGCAGGTTCACACTGAATTAAAAAAAAGGCTTTTGTCTTCTAATTTTATTATTTCCGCTGGCGTGAATTTTTATTGTGTACGAACCATTATAATTAAACTTATAGGAACAAGAATTTGTCTTGTACCAAGTTGTAACTTTGTAGTACACTAAACATTATTTTGCTTTGATAGAATCTGATTAGATGATCTATAAACAATTGTCCTTCAAAAACAAATTCCTTCCTTATTTTAAAGTTGCGTAAATTCCAAGAAAATGTACATTTACATATACAGCAGTCCTCGATTAGGGTGTAACTTTTATGGTCCCTACAACACATATTTTTTAATGGTTAAGTAAATAAAATCCCATTCTATCTTCAAACTTTCTCTTGCATATACCGCAATTCTCAATTTTAGGGGTTGCAATTTTTGCGGTACGCCAAGTATACGGCAATCCTAGTTTGGGAGGTTGTAATTCTTGTCATACACAAAATACATTTATTCTTTGATAGATTTTGTCTATATAATCCATAACTATTGCCACAGATATATGCGTATATCTGTACCATTGCTCTTCTAGTATAAAAACAGTCACGTCAATCATCGCAAGTAGCCACCGCAAAACTGGTCGCTTGTGGCCCGACTAAATGTTTATGTGACCCTCTTCTAAATCTATTTCGTCATCCCTGGTCTACCTCACGCGAAGAAAAAGGCATAAGTTTTGCAGTGGGCGGCTACCTGCGACTGTTTTTATGCTAGACGATCCATAACCCAACAATTTCCCTCTAAATAATTGACACTTGTGGGTCCTTCAATGGATTATGGTTACATTATCTATTAGCATACTCCAATCGCTGTCTAATAGAGTTCTTTTCGAATATACTTATTTCTCAAAGGTTAATTTATCAACCTAGGTGCAAATTTTGTACGTCTTTATTGCACATATTTTTTTATCTAGGTAGTTATTATATTATTATTATACAGAGTGTCCCAACGAGAAGTATACAGAGGGCTTTTAGGGTATTAAATTTAGAAATTTCGAAAAATCCTCGAACACGTCAATTTTGTATTCGAGGGGGACAACTTTTGGAATACAAATCACGAACCCAAGTCTTCACTCCTCTACGTAGGGAGCTTAACCCCTAAAATTTTAAATGGAATCCTATGGCAAATGGCACATTACTTGAAAACCAATTTAATCGTGATTACTAATCTGCTTTACTTTTTAAATTCTATTGATTCGTTTCGGAGATAATTCGCATTTGAAATGGTTTTTTCTAAACCAAAACAAATGCGATCTAATTCATTTTGTATTAAAATTTTATTTTGACGCTTCAATATGTTTGTTAAACTTAAGTGAACCTATCAGTTCTCCGAAACTAATCAATAGAATTTAAAAAGCAAAGCAGATTAAAAATCACGATTAAATTGGCTTTCAAATAATGTGCCATTTGCCTAGGATTCCATTTAAAATTTTAGGGGTTAAGCTCCCTACGTAGAGGGGTGAAGACTTGGGTTCGTGATTTGTATTCGAAAAGTTGTCCCCCTCGAATACAAAATTAACGTGTTCGAGGATTTTTCGAAATTTCTAAATTTAATACCCTAAAAGCCCTCTGTATATTTCTCGTTGGGCCACTCTGTATATCCTTATTGGTTGCCAAGCTTATATTTTAGACATTGATTTCAATAACATATTTTACTTAATACATAATCAAAAAATAACTAGGTATGTATGATTAGACATTAATCGTAAGAATAAATTGAATTACTTAAACTACTATTATTATGTGTATTCAAAAATAATCTAACTAATCTAAATCGCTTCTAACAATGCTAAAAAACAGTAAAAAGTTAAATGTTATGTCGATGTCGATGTCTTGTTTAAAAATTATCGCTTCAGAAGGTCTGCGATGAGTTTAGTGGATAAATAAAAAAGTGTATTTTTGGAAACTCATTGCATCCTTGCTAACGGTTGGCACATAGTGTAATTGTATCGATAGGTACCTTCTTTAAAAAGTTGTTTTGATCGGGTATTTCTTTGAGGTATCGTGAATTGGAGAGCACTGAGAAGCTTAGGACAATCCAGTTCCTTTTAGTAGTTTAGCTGCTATTAGAACATCAGCTATTTTCCTGCGGCCTTCAAGCGGTATAATATTATATTTTGCCATGATGACGTTTCTGGAATTCAAATTGCCAGATTTGTATTTTATATAATTCACGAATTTCGATTGCACTCGTTGAATGCTATGAATCAAATATTTGAAGTTAGGTAGACTTTAAATAGAGTCACTAAAACATAGACATTCGAAAGGATGCCCAATTTCTTTTAATAAAGCCCAGCACTTTGAAAGCTTTATTAACCTTTTCTATATATACTAAACAAGAGAGGTCCAAGATTACTACCTTGGGGCACTCCTGATAAGGCTTCTATCAAGTCTGACCTTTCTTCAGCTACCTTTACTGTCAACTTCCTCTCAGATAAATATGAAGTTATCCATTTTAGCATAACTCCGTGAAAGCTCGAGTTTCTTTGTCAAAATTATATGGTCAACTATGTCAAACGCTTTGGCGAAATCTGTATACACAGGGTGACAATTTGAAAACTTACCACCCCCCATATCTTAGTAAATAAACGAGATATTTAAAAAAATCAAAATCCGTTTCGGTAATTCGGAGGGGGAATCACAATGACATAGACATAGTTGGCGACGCAACCCCTCACACCCCCTGCGCCCTAGCCACCCCAACTTTTAAATCTTAAATAGGGACTCCCCATGTGTGATACGTCATTGGAAAGCTCTGAAAAAATGCTTTCCAACCATACCAAATAGTATTACATTTAGGTTAGTAATTATCGTCCAAATCAAAAAATAAACATGGAAAATCGTATTTAACTTGAACTTCCAAAACCGACTCGACAGCAACTGATTTTTGATCGCCAGTTATAATCTATTCTCAGACTCTGGTCGAACCTTTTCAAATGTTCGTTTTGCAATATTTCGACATTCTTGAATTATTCTGTCTTAGTTCGCCGGTTGTGTTTTAAATACGACAGATTTCAAATGTATCATATTAGTTTATTTTTTGATTTGTACGATAATTACTAACCTAAATGTAATGCTATTTGGTATGGTTGGAAAGCACTTTTTCAGAGCTTTCCAACGACGTATCACACATGGGGGGTCACTATTTAAGATTTAAAAGTTGGGGTGGCTGGGGCGCAGGGGGTTGGAGGGGGTGCGTCGCCAACTATGTCATTGTGGTTCCCCCTCCAAATTACCGAAACGGATTTTGATTTTTTTAAATATCTCGTTTATTTACTAAGATATGGGGGGTGGTAAGTTTTCAAATTGTCACCCTGTATGATGAGATGTGCATTATTGTGAATAGCTTCATATGCTGCCTGTTGTAGTAGGAGAAGGTTAGTGGTAGAAGATCGTCCATTTCGGAATCCATGTTGTTCGTCGCAAAGGTAATAATTGATAAGTTTTTGAGTTTCTCATAAACAAGTGATTCAAAAATCTTAGGAATTGCAGATATTATAGCAACAGGTCGATAATTAGCTATGTCTGATTCACTTCCTTTGTTATAAATTTCCATCGCTCGGGAAAACACCCTTCCTTGAAAGACTCATTAAATAATGAAGAGGCATTAAAAGATTAGAGGCACACTTCGTAAAGAATATTGCAGGTATTTCATCAATTCCGGGGTTGGTTCAGTAATTTCTTAATAATATCTGATTGATGTATACACAAGGAATTTATGTGAAGATTATTATTATTTGGTGTTGTTTTTATTACAACCAAATTTTTACTGCCTGGACACACAAGAATAATGATTTTGGTTGTCTTTCCGTTGCATCGCCTTTTTTTAAAGTTCCTCAAATACACCACGGCTTCAGGTCTTACAAAATAAATCAATTTTAAAGACAAGGTGACTGGTGTAAATAATACCATTGTCATAATTTAAACCGAGCACAAATTAGATCGTTAAACGTATAAAGCCAACATTTCTTTTGTATATCTGGAATTGAATAAACCGTTTGGGCGAACATTGTACAATAATATTAATAAAAGCTTGTTTTATGTAAAGCAAACAATAGTGTTTGTTTCCTGGTAGAAATAAGATTGTGTTTATGGAATGCTTGAAAGCACAAGTTTTCAATAAAAGTTCGTAAATAAATAAAGGAGTGTCTACACAGTTTCATATCAGGAAAAAAGTCGTAATTCACAATGGAACTTTTCTATTGTTGCGCATTTATTTGTGTTTACGTTCATTTATTTTATAACAAAAGCAAAAGGGGAATGAATGAGGGCCGGTCATCGCGGAAGGACGACGCGTAAGAAAACGCTCATCCAATCCCAATATATCTTACTTGTGTTACCGGCCGTAAATCTTGGGATCGTGGAAATTTGCTCTCCGTGAAAAACTGCTCGTTCATGTAAGTAATTAAAATTTTCGTTATCGACAGTCAATAATGAAACTAGCGCAAAGTTCTTTGACGAAATAAAACCCCTTTATCGCACTGATGAAGTTTGAATGAAGGCACTGAATCGATTAATGGCTGCATACCAAAGCTCGAGCTTTCATGGTGTTATACAAAAGCTCTGAATTGTAAAGCACGCCATTTCGAAATAACTTGATAGCAAAGCGTCTAAGTTTGATGTTGTAATTATTTTCTCATGACCGATATACACTCAGAAATGCCCTCGTTGCCCACACAGCTGTAATTGTTTAGCATCCGAAATGTAAGAAAAGTTTGACGGTTAATATAATAAGGGAGGAAGATGAGAAAAAGAACCGAACCAGACAAAGAAAAATTTTTTTCGTGGGAATGAGGGACTCCATAAAATATGCAGACGTGGCAGACGCGCAATACTAATGTCATAAGACAAAGAAACAAGATTATACCGAGACCTTTTTATGCTTTCCAAAATAGTCAAGAATAAACTTTGTTGCATTCGGTTTGAAACCGCAAGAAATTTTGTTTTGAATATTTTATAAAATATGAGAATGGCGTTTTCTTTTGTTATTCTTTCTCGGTTCCGTCGGGGGTTTTATTGTTAATTAGAGCCGGAGGGGGTGGCGTTTTAATTTAGTTTAATATTAGAAGGTATAAATTGAAAAGCTTGCTTCCTGTCTACTACTACCTTTCATCTTTTCATTTGGTTTATTCACGTGCCGCTTCTGAACTAATCTTTCCTAAGAGCTCTAACTGTCGTCAGAGATGCGATGTCATATCGGCCATTTGAGTTTAAAACTAGCGTTGAGTATCTTTCTAACACTGCTGTAATTACGCGTATTAACACACACAAGCTTCCCAATCATTTGATGTATGATCAGTGTAATTTCGCTACTCACGATAAGCATACCTTAAAGCAGAATATTACATTTTTAATTTGTGGTCAGTGTACTTCTGCCAGGAATAGTAAGGCTGTTTTAGCCTAATCGACGCAAAGGAATGTCGGCGTGTTGGAAAATTGTACGAGTGCGCTAGAAATGGAATGATAAATTGTTCATTACGTAGCATTATTACTGTTCACGGTGTTTTTACTTGTCGGACAACCCCTGTCATGTAAAGCGTCATATAGGAGGCGCCATTCACGGGAGGAGCTTTCCGCGAAGGTATCTGGGCGCAATCTTTGCCTTAATTTTAGATGTCCATATTCAATTCTTTCCTTCATAAGCAGCATCGAAGCACACGTCGATTAAAAAGCAATAAGCGTAAGGTAGAATGCATGGTATTAAATTGCCCTCTTTCATATATATTGATCCCTGGTGATCAAATTCATATTTTTGGAGATTTAATCAACTGTGCATCTCTTATGGTAAGAGGGCTAATCGTAGATGAAGCAGCAATTGTCGATGAAAAGTACAGCACAACAAATCACAGCCGAACCCTAAAGAAAGTACACCCTCAATAAATAACTAAATAATATAAGAGCAAATATCTCACCGGAACGAGATGCACAAAAGGACCAATAGTAGTAATAAATCCAGGATGAAGTTATTTATTGTAATGAACGGTAGCTCTAAATTTGGATATAGTGTTTCGAATCTTAAAGTAGAAATTTTTTGAGATCTTGAAAATTAGAACGGTTTAGGCATCATATATCATAGAGTCTACTGAGGGCTGTACTAGTAGCCCAATCTTGGAACTGCTTGAAATTATGGATTCTACAGGCCACATTCTATAAGAAAATTTTTATTTCGGGTCGATCTGAGACAATTTTTTTTGCGGGCTTCAAAAAAAGGCAGTGTATAACCTTCCTTTTTTACCAAAAATCGACTGCACCAAAATTTCTCGGGAAAACACTTTTTCTTATTAATTTTGGTGCGTAGAATCCAAAACAATTCGTACTTTTTCGATCAGACTTCTCAATCAAAAGTTATAGACTAGAAACCAATTTCGAAAGAAAATTCAAAGGGCTGTAACTTTTGAACTAGTAGCCCAATCTTGGAACTGTTTGAAATTATGGATTCTACAGGCCACATTCTATAAGAAAATTTTTTTTCCGGGTCGATCTGAGACAATTTTTTTTCGGGGCTCAAAAAAAGGCAGTGTATAACCTTCCTTTTTTACCAAAAATCGACTGCACCAAAATTTCTCGGGAAAACACTTTTTCTTATTAATTTTGGTGCGTAGAATCCAAAACAATTCGTACTTTTTCGATCAGACTTCTCAATCAAAAGTTATAGACTAGAAACCAATTTCGAAAGAAAATTCAAAGGGCTGTAACTTTTGAACTAGTAGCCCAATCTTGGAACTGTTTGAAATTATGGATTCTACAGGCCACATTCTATAAGAAAATTTTTTTCCGGGTCGATCTGAGACAATTTTTTTTTCGGGGCTCAAAAAAAGGCAGTATAAACCTTCCTTTTTTACCAAAAATCGACTGCACCAAAATTTCTCGGGAAAACACTTTTTCTTATTAATTTTGGTGCGTAGAATCCAAAACAATTCGTACTTTTTCGATCAGACTTCTCAATCAAAAGTTATAGACTAGAAACCAATTTCGAAAGAAAATTCAAAGGGCTGTAACTTTTGAACTAGTAGCCCAATCTTGGAACTGTTTGAAATTATGGATTCTACAGGCCACATTCTATAAGAAAATTTTTTTTCCGGGTCGATCTGAGACAATTTTTTTTTCGGGGCTCAAAAAAAGGCAGTGTATAACCTTCCTTTTTTACCAAAAATCGACTGCACCAAAATTTCTCGGGAAAACACTTTTTCTTATTAATTTTGGTGCGTAGAATCCAAAACAATTCGTACTTTTTCGATCAGACTTCTCAATCAAAAGTTATAGACTAGAAACCAATTTCGAAAGAAAATTCAAAGGGCTGTAACTTTTGAACTAGTAGCCCAATCTTGGAACTGTTTGAAATTATGGATTCTACAGGCCACATTCTATAAGAAAATTTTTTCCGGGTCGATCTGAGACAATTTTTTTTTCGGGGCTCAAAAAAAGGCAGTGTATAACCTTCCTTTTTTACCAAAAATCGACTGCACCAAAATTTCTCGGGAAAACACTTTTTCTTATTAATTTTGGTGCGTAGAATCCAAAACAATTCGTACTTTTTCGATCAGACTTCTCAATCAAAAGTTATAGACTAGAAACCAATTTCGAAAGAAAATTCAAAGGGCTGTAACTTTTGAACTAGTAGCCCAATCTTGGAACTGTTTGAAATTGTGGTTTCTACAGGCCACATTCTATAAGAAAATGTTTTCCCGGTCGATCTCAGACAATTTTTTTTCCGGCTTCAAAAATAGGCAGTACTTTTAAGTTATTCAAATATTTGAGAACAATTTAGAAATGTTTAGGGAAAGTTTCCATTGTCACAAAATCAAATATAAAAATCCGGTACACGTATTCTTAAGGATATAACTGGTATAAGAAAGGTCCTGGTAGGTACCTCCTATATAATAATATAATAATAATAATACGCTTTTACTCCCCTTAAATTTGTATATAACATTTTACTCCATTTAATTTGATGTTAAAAACATGACTTGTCTCCGCACCGTTATATTCATATCTTTGCTCATATTTTTGTATTTTTCATAACCGACGGTAACTATCTTTAATATTATATACGCTTCGTAGTTAATGTAAATTTTCCAGTTCGGCCTGATGATGACGTGGTACGT
This sequence comes from Photinus pyralis, assembly GCF_008802855.1. Classification (NCBI taxonomy): domain Eukaryota; kingdom Metazoa; phylum Arthropoda; class Insecta; order Coleoptera; family Lampyridae; genus Photinus; species Photinus pyralis. Next base: position 18,481,697 of record NW_022170819.1, read on the forward strand.
CGAAGCGATCGCCTTTAGAAATAAAAATTTTTGAGTCTCAATGTTCATTTTTCTAACTCAAATATAAAATTAATTGATTATAGATTAACTAATTAATCAATTTGATTAATTAATTAAATGATGAATGAATCATTTAGATAAAATAATTACGGTTATTAAAAATTTCTGCTCTTCTGCCTAAGGGCTAACTTTAGTGAAAATATGCTAACTACATTTTTTGTGGGAAAAGTAGGTCGATAAAGTTAGCAACCCCACTTTGTCTAAATGAAGTAAAAATATGCCTATAATTTAGGACTAATTAAAGACTAATTTGTACCCGCTTAGTTCCGCTGGAAAACCGATTTTTAGAGTGGGGGTGCTAACTTGAAATCAAGCTAGCATCCCCCACCTTTCCCGATTGAAATTTTATTAGTCGCATCAAAAACTATGAATTAAAGACTAATTTGTACCCAAGTTAGATTTTCTCAGCCCTGTTTTGCTTGGGTTATTGCATAGGCTTTTGTTTGAATAAACATTCAGTTTAATAGCAACTAAGCTTAGAAATCTTTTCGCGACTTGACATACAACTCTCCTTCAAATTTATGCATTGCATTTTGGCACAATGTTCCTGTGGTATACTCGCAGGCGTAGTGGAACATTAATTATTACTACAATTTGTGCAAAAACCAATGATAATAATATCGGGGTAGAAACTAAATGTTCATATTTCATTAAAATTAGTTTCGACGAGACGTATAACAGCTAGAGCTTGCTTTAAGCTAAATTAGAATGTGAATTATTTTAAATTTTCAGACCTTTAGTGACCATTATGTAAATAGGGGTTAAATTAGTGCTCGTGCATGGACGCACATTACTGCAACGTTACATAAATTATCCCTTCTAAAATTAGTTGGTCCCATAGTGCAACACATTACAAATTGCGATATTCCAAACAATTGAGAACGAATGTTGCGTCTAATATTTAAATTCTGGACTCTTGGAGTTCCTCCTTTCATCTGTGTAAACCGATCGATCTAATCTCGCTTGACAATAATGAATAATTAATAACGCATAACCCCCCTTACAACGAGAAATCAATACCAATATAACGTTCTACGGTTAACTAAGTCCATTCTTGGACTAAATAATTCAATTCGCCAAGTCCCGAGCTTAGTCGTCACACACTTCATTAATTTTAGAAACATGTAAGGCTCTCGTTCGTTAAAAATCTTTTTAGAAACTTCACTAATGACGAAATCAAGCGCGTCACGTGACGGTGAATAATTTATGAAGTTCCCGTATCCGCTTTAAGAATTGAGAAAAGCCGCGCCGGTGTTCGAAATGATTGATTGCTATTTCAGAGATTACGCTCGTTATTTTTTTTAGGATCTTCCCCCTTACGCGTATGTGTCAGTCATTTGTTGATTTTCTATAAATCTAAAAAGCGCCCACCTTTTGGTATTTGCACAGCTAACAGAGGGGTTGCCTCTTATGTTTGCTTATTTTCCTTAAAAATATATACCACTTTGTTTGACATGCCCACTTAAATTCCGTATGCCTACCCACTTTTCATTTCGTTATGATATTCAGCGTAGCATTTTCACTTCAAATAATCATTATTTTCCTTCTTTGACTCATAAAATATCGTGTTTTATTAAAGATGAGAGCCCCGCTTGCTCCTAACCAGAAGGACGGGAACGTTTGCTTTATTTTGAATGACGATTTTTATTATTTAATATTCCTACATTCTCGATTATTCTACAGAAAACCTACCCTATACAAAATAAAAGATTTCTATGGCAATAAGACTTGTAGCTTAGAAGATACTTGAGCTCTTTGCGTGACCTCTCACCAGCAAGAAATGGGTCAAACGCTACCAATGTCAATAGCTGCTTTGGAAATTTCAATGGGAATCATGTACTTACTTCCACGTTGGAAGATTCTTGCCTTTAATGACTCCTAGAAAATAATTAACAAGACTATTATTTATCGTAATATTCTATTTGTGCAATAGCTGAATAGTATTAGTTTCCCCGGGGAACATTCAGACAACTCTTCAAGAATTATTGTAATTAAAACATTGTTCTACATAACACAACCTTTAATCCCTACATATTGAAAGTAGTTTTTTAAGTTGAAATATAAAGTCCCGAAAGTTCCTGTAACCTTCCAAGTTTATACTTAGAAACTTATCTACAAATTTGCTACTCGAAATACCTTCTTGCGCCCTTCAACCTCAAAATTTTGATTCTCTCGAATATCAGGTTAATGAGATAATTAGAGCTACCACTATTTTCGAAGTTTAGATTGAAACACCTTTTCAGATCCCACGCACTTTTCTACTCTGAAATTTCAGCTAGGGCTTTCGCACTTCTTTTTACCACCCTCACGTCTCTAAGGGACGGGTAAAAATGACCCCCCACTTTTTTGACGAAAATACACGTTTTGAAGCACCAGGAATCCGAATTCAACAACATCTCGATGATGTCGGTCCGTCTGTACTCTCATTTCCGGCTAAACGGCCGAAACGATTGGAACCAAATTTGGTACACATATTCTGAGACATAAAAGGGCAGCATCGCGCATGTATCTGTGCTAGCAAATTTTTTTTTATTTGCTGGGGCATAATGCGGTTCCAATAACTCAGTCATTTCGAGGAAGAGGGCGAGGGATTGTCATTTCGCCGAGGTCCAAGTTTATAGGTATGTTCAGTTGATACCACGGAGGTAAATATCCTAGTAGGCAGAGCTGGGCGTAATTAGTATTTAAGTTCCTTGAAAGTATCTAAGTTACTTAAATGTAACTTAGTTACTTGTAACTAGTTCTTTTTTTAAATAACTTAAAAGTATCTTGGAACTAGTTACTTTTACGAAGTAACTTGTAACTGTTACTTTAGGAAAGTAACTATAGTTACAAAAAGTAACTTTAGCTACAAAAAGTAACTTGAGTTACAAAACGTAGTTACGTGGCACGTGACTAGTGAGTTGAGTGACTACTGACTGGATATCACATGTTACCTGAAAGAAAAAACTCTTTTATATGGAGTGCTGTTCAGCATATTCTTATATTCTAGAATATTATGTTGAAGTCCAAGTGGCATTTTTACTATAGAAATATTCTGTTATTTTGTATTTTTGAGAATAAGGAAATTGTGCCTTTTCATTTCCTTTTCATTTATACAAAATGTAACTTAGAAGGAACTTAATTTATTTAGAAACTTAGTTACTTTTATAAGAAAAGTAACTTTTTACAAGTAATTTAGATACTTTCTGAAAAGTAACTACTAACTTGTAACTAGTTCCATTTTACAAGTAACTATCCCAGCTCTGCTAGTAGGGAGGGTAATCCCAAGCTCAACTGCGTATATGACTATCATTCTGCGTTGAATAAATTGCTACCACGTACTGTAGGCAGAGTTCTTTCCTTCTGATGGCTAGGAGGACCTCTCTTGCCTCTGCTAGTAAGCTTTCAGCTGGGCTCGTTCTGTTCTGAACCGCCTAAGTAGATGCGGCAGACGAAATTAACCGAGGAATTAACAACCCGATGAAAAGTGTCGTAACGGTTTATTTTCTCCAGTATGAAACAGCCAATATTTACTTCTTGAAAGATGCACGTAACTTTTGAATAAATGGCTCCATCTATTGTTGGAATTTAAACACGCAATTTTACAGCGCAGAGGTTGTAGATTGTCCACTTTAATTTTTATCTTTTCCGTGGAGATCCGTAGCAGGTTACACTTCATTGAAACTAACAGCTGAAGCGTAAGTTAGAATGCATGGAATTTTAATTGCTGTCACCCGTATTTTACTGGCAATTGGATTCATTTCAGGATTCTTGATTAATTAGTGAATGGATTCACCTTTAACTCTGTAGAGAGGACACAATTTGCGTTTTTTCTTCTTCATCGTAAGTACCGCCATTTGCATTTCATTTATTTAAAATGCACCTTTTCTTTGGGTTCTGTTCTCATCTGTTATACGACAATTTTCCATGGACAATTGTTGCTTTGTCTATGATTAGCTCTTTTATTTAAGACATTTTGACATGAACAAAGAGGGTTACCTTTGATTTCTTTTAGGGTTCAAGTTTCGACTCGAATATTTAGTTTAAAATTTTAGTTCAAACTCAAATTTAATTCAACTGTAAGGACCAGTTAGAGCTTCGGAGACGCTTTACGTACCGCTCTGTTGACTTACTAGTATGCAACCTTGGGAGTATATAGTATAGTTGATGCAAGGTAAGAGTTGCTTTATATTATGTTTTACTTGTACAGAGTGAGTCAACGATTGCACAGAGTAACTTAATGCCTTGAGGATAAGATTTTTCAATAGAGTGCTTTTGTATTAAGATATGGTTTAATATTCTCCACATTTTAAAAATATTTAGAATTATACAGGGTGCGCTCACAAAGTAGGGCGCCAAAATAGTACATTTTTTTAAATAGAACCCCCTGTATTTGAATGCATTTTTGAATTCTACGTGTAATTGTACTTCTTTTTTATTATATGGTTAACATCCGAAAAATTAGTAGTTTTAAAGATAATTCGATTTGTAAGAAAAATTGGGCATTTGCAAGCGTCAGTATATATTGTCAAAATTATTACTTGATTTTGATTCCAGGTCTTATACCTTTTATTCTGGGTAATAAGTGAAAGTCTACATCTGAAACATTAAAAAAATATAGCTTACAGGGTGTTTTTTGGTAGGTCCAAAGTTGCAAAACTTTATATTAAAAAATCTCACTTTTTTAAATGGAACACCCTGTATATTTTTCTGTCATCTTTTAGCTCCTCCAAAAAACCTTTAACGTTTGATAATAATGTCCTATACCCATCTCTGATATTTTTCAAAATATCTTGGTTTTTATATTCTAATCTTAAATAAGTTATATGTAATTTCCATAATAAAGAGGTGGCCATGCAAAAAAAGGCAATTTTTATCTGCCTCGTCCAAAGCTAAAATCATATTTATTACTGGAGAATAAATTTGATTGTAAAAACATAAAGAAATATCTTGGTTTTTCGATTTTTTATATTTTAATCTGAAATAAGTTCTAATTTACATAATAACCAGGCGAATATGAAAAAAAATGAAACTAATATCACTGACTGTATGACATTAGCAGTTAAATTAAATTTGCTTTGTAGTCAAATGTTTTTACTTATTAATTCTCCAGTTTTTGGACTTAAAATAAATTGTTTGAAAAATAAATTAATCGATATGATTTTCGTTTTGGACGAGATAGATAAAATTGCATTTTTTTTGCATGGCCACCTCACTATTATGTGAATTACACATAACTTATTTAAGATTAGAATATAAAAACCAGGAAAACCAAGATATTTTGAAAAATATAAGAGATAGGTATAGGACATTATTATCAAAAGTCAAAAAGGAGCTAAAAGATGACAGAAAAATATACAGAAAAAACACTCTAAGCTATTTTTTTGATGTTTCATAGTAGAGGTATTTATTTGATTTTTACCCAGGATAAAAGATATAAAACCTGGAATCAAAATTTAGGTAATAATTTTGACAATATACTGACGCTTGCAAATGCCCAATTTTTCTTGCAAATCGAATTAACTTTAAAACTACTAGTTTTTAGAATTATTAACCATGTAATAAAAAAGACGTACAATTACACGTACAATTCAAAAATGCATTCAAATACAGGGGATTCTATTTAAAATGTACCATTTTGGCGCCCTACTTTGTGGGCGCACCCTGTATAATTCCAAATATTTTTTAAAATTCAACCATATCATAATACAAAAGCACTCTATCGAAAAATCTTATCTCAAGGCATTAAGTTGCTCCGCCAATCGTTGACTCACCCTGTACTTAGCCCTATACGTGCGCATTTTTGCGGTTAATAGGGGATGATACGAAATTTGGTGTGCAAGTGAGTCGCCGATGAGAAAGTCACCAAATTCACCGATTTTCTCGATCGGTTCAAGAATAGGGGTCGTGCTCGATCCTGATTCGCCTTGTGGATCAGGTCCGTGAAGTTGGCAATGCCCATTTCACCAAACTTAAAATTGTTGTAACCATATTTTTGTGCTAATTTTGTGCTATTTATTGCTGATAAACAAAAATTTTGTGCTTTTGAATTTACCGAGTTATTCGAAAAAACAGATGGGTACGGCCAACTTCACTAAGCCATACCCATGTAACAATTTCGAAAAACTTATACTAATTAATTTTGTGCTATTTATTGCTGATAAACAAAAATTTTGTGCTTTTGAATTTACCGAGTTATTCGAAAAAACAGATGGGTACGGCCAACTTCACTAAGCGATACCCATGTAATAATTTCGAAAAACTTATACTAATTAATTTTGTGCTAATTTTGTGCTATTTATTGCCGATAAACAAAAATTTTGTGCTTTTGTTTACCGAGTTATTCGAAAAAACAGATAGGTACGGCCAACTTTACTTAGCGTTACCCAAGTAATGATTTGGTTATTTATTGGCGATTATTACATAATGTTCTGCTATAATCTTGGTTACAATACTGAGTGAGCAACTATTACTTGTATAATCAAGAAAGTACGAACGACTAGCCGCATGCTGCCATAACCAACGATTTGTTTTGGTTTGTGGTACCACATTATTTAGTAGTAGAGTAGTTACATCTTCTTTAAAAAAAGATTTTTGGTTCCAAAAAAGTGGTGATAGCGGATACAGATTCTATGCGACGACAGAAAAAAATCACAAAGAAACTGTAGTAAACGTTCAGGTGACAGCATATCCTAATCGAAAGTGTTTGTTGACAAGCTCATACAGATTAGATCTTTTATATGTGTACTACATCGTCATAGCTGTTTTTTCAACAACTTTACTATTCAACACTACGTCGATGTCATTATTAACGTCACGTCTTTATGTAGCACACATATTATCGGAAAGGGTTGAAGTTCGGAATTTGGTACAATGCTACAGGCCGTGTGCCGTTGAAGATTTTTCGTAATCCCATTGAAAATTTTTAATAGAGCTGGAAAAACGAGGAAACTATTACGAAATATCATATTCGTATATAAAATATTTATTCATAGGAAATAATTTCTCTTATAGATGATACCACAATTTATTAACTAAATTATAGTTGTGACTGTTCATTGTTGTGAATGTCAATCAATTTAAGATATAGAAAATGTTTCTAAAAGAAAATAATATTTAATTAAAAACTACCTACTTAGTAAATGCCAACAATTAATTCCCATTTAAAGACAAAATTAAAATATCGGGACAAAGGGGATTGAATGATAACTAAAATTACATTAGACTGCATAAATGTGGTTCAAATGAAATATTACCTAATATATTTTTTACTCGAATTTTTATTTTATAACGGAATGTGCTGTGTAGATTTAAACATAATGTATTCTAGAGATTAGAGATTTCTTACACAAGCTCTTTTGTACGATGGTTCAGAAGGGCCACCGCCCAACTTTTTTTCATGAAAATCTTGCACTTCGTGATTTAATCTCGCACTGCATGATTTTATCTCGCACTGCATGGATTTATTTCGCACTGCATGATTTTATCGTGCGCTGCATGATTCTCGTACTGCATGATTTTATCTCGCACTGCATGGATTTATTTCGCACTGCATGAATTTATCTCGCACTGCATGAATTTATCTCGCACTGCATGATTTTATCGTGCACTGCATGATTCTCGTACTGCATGAAATCACGCAGTGCGAGATAAAATCATGCAGTACGAGAATCATGCAGTGCGAGATAAAATCATGCAGTGCGAGATTAAATCACGAAGTGC
>NW_022170819.1:18489560-18552397 GCF_008802855.1 Photinus pyralis
GGCCCGAAAAAAAAATTGTCTCAGATCGACCGAGAAAAAACATTTTCTTATAGAATGTGGCCTGTAGAATCCATAATTTCAAACAGTTCCAAGATTGGGCTACTAGTTCAAAAGGTACAGCCCTTTGAATTTTCTTTCGAAATTGGTTTCTAGTCTATAACTTTTGATTGAGAAGTCTGATCGAAAAAGTACGAATTGTTTTTGATTCTACGCACCAAAATTAATAAGAAAAAGTGTTTTCCCGAGAAATTTTGGTGCAGTCGATTTTTGGTAAAAAAGGAAGGTTGTACACTGCCTTTTTTTGAGGCCCGAAAAAAAATTGCCTCAGATCGACCGAGAAAAAACATTTTCTTATAGAATGTGGCCTGTAAAATCCATAATTTCAAACAGTTCCAAGATTGGGCTAAAAGTTCAAAAGTTACAGCCCTTTGAATTTTCTTTCGAAATTGGTTTCTAGTCTATAACTTTTTATTGAGAAGTCTGATCGAAAAAGTATGAATTGTTTTGGATTCTACGCACCAAAATTAATAAGAAAAGGTGTTTTCCCGAGAAATTTTGGTGCAGTCGATTTTTGGTAAAAAAGGAAGGTTGCACTGCCTTTTTTTGAGGCAAGAAAAAAAATTGTCTCAGATCGACCCCGGAAAAAAAATTTCTAATAGAATGTGGCCTGTAGAATCCACAATTTCAAACAGTTCCAAGATCGGGATACTAGTTCAAAAGTTACAGCCCTTTGAATTTTCTTTCGAAATTGGTTTCTAGTCTATAACTTTTTATTGAGAAGTCTGATCGAAAAAGTATAAATTGTTTTGGATTCTACGCACCAAAATTAATAAGAAAAAGTGGTATTGGTATCAAGAATACTCTTAGCATTTTTTCGTCTAGTAAAAATAGCCCATTCCGATACTGCATGGACTGAGACCGGTGTTTCTAAGTGTCATAAAATGAAAAGTGCCGGTGTAAAAAATTGGGTAAACTAGCACATTTTTCTTCCGACGCCCATAAAGCTGCCCTTAATGACAATTATAATTTTATAAATCCTTGTACACACGTGGACGTGCTTCTGGAAAAAACTCACCGACATTTCACGATTAAAAGAGAAGAACGGTCGTTTAATAAAAAAGTGATTAGTGTTCTTGTAGATACCGCAAAAACAACGAAAGAAACCGTTTTCTACCAACCACTGGCATTCTTTCTGTCCTCTTATCAAAGTACGGGGTGAAGGGGGAGAGGGGGGTGGAACTAGTTTTATCCTTTATGGTACCCTAATGAAGCATCTCAACGAAAGGAATTAATTTCGACCAACTATAGCCCTCACCATCGACCTCTTATCGTGATCGGGTATATTCCCTTATACCTCAAGAACGGATTGTCGGAAGAGAGTACTCACAAAGGGCGATTGAGACGTCTGCAAGAAATATATCCATTGGTAATGTCAACACAAAAGCTATTTCAGTTTAAAAAAATGCGCTTATTTATACTTGTTTTAAATGTTGGTGTTAATAATTTATATGCATGTGTGTTATTAACAGATCTGTTTAACGTTGTACGTATATGTACATATATTATGAATCTTTATTGAAGTAGGCATTTTTATTGTACACAACTCCCTCACTCATAACCTTTGAATACGGCCCTGATTATTGTTTACTAATGTAACGAATTTTTCTACTAATTTGATTTTTAATAGATACTTTCGTGTGAGTTTTTAAATTAAATTAAATCCAAATTAAGAGGTGCTGTTACAATAAATTACTGTCCCATGCCAATTTTTGTCAAAATTAGCCGCTAGTTTCACACTTTTGTGTATCTAATAGTTTTTAAAGCTAACAACAAACAATTGGTAGGTTATACAGCCAAGATCCTCCGCCCTGGTTGAGCTGGTTTGCTTACATGCTTAAGACCTTAAATGAAAGCATAGTGCAAGAATAGAACTTTACACTAAGATGAAAGCTACCTAATGTTACCTAAAGCTCATCTCAACCACAAAGCGTGAAATCTAATCAATTTCCTCCGACGTGCAATGTGTGGAATTGGCATGCGGAAATGTAAATAAATACGGAAGAATAATGAATATATCCTAATTCACTTGTCGACGTGCACCCTCGATCTCAACACAGAGCAGGCCCTGGTCACCCACTTGATCCCACTAATACAGTTAAACAAAACAAAAAAGCAGGATCATGAACATGACCATCCTGACAGGGCTGCAACAGACCCGCCGTTGTTTAGTCGCCTCTTACGACACGCAGTGTCCCTGCGGTAGGGTAATTCTTTCCCGACCCTACACGGGTAAAATGTTGAAACACGATTATACTAAACCTGAACTAAAAAAAATTCCTACACACAAAAATCCTGTACTGTGCAAGGGCTCCCGTTACAGGGTTATCTTGATTTATTTATTAGAAGTAAAAGTAAGGGGAATTATTAGCTGACAGCACAAATGTTTCCATACTTTTCATAAATTAGACCGGCGTCCTTATTTCCCACCCACAATTTTCAGAGTTACGCTCAAAATCAATAACGTGGCACAATAGCATAAAATATATGGTAACTGTTAACAGTCAATTGCTGGAATTGGAGCGATTCCCACAAGTATACAAATTGTTTAAATAAGTGAATGAGCTAGGCCCTCATATTACTGTACCCTCATCAATTATTTCACTGTAATATTACATATGATAGAGCTTTAATGCTATTATTAACTTTGCACCCACTGCTTACGGTACATTTTTTTAAGAAAGAAGCGTTTTGTCTGTAAGGGATGCTCTTCGAATCCAGACGTTGGCATTGTTTCAAAATTCATACGGTTAGTTTTATACCGATGAAATTTTTCAATCAAGTTTCTCATCCCTTAAGTCTTTTCAAAACTAACATTGTGTAAGTATATTCCTTGGTCCAGAATATACACTCATTCCCATATACATTGGTAAAAACGACCCATTGGAACAGAATCGGAACGTAGCCCGAAACGCAGCGGCCAGCGGTGGACGTAAAAAATGGACACAATGCCCGAACAGTTTACGACGCTAAAAGGCATACAGATTATCAACATATTTTTGTTATAAGTCGAGGTAATAAAATAAACGGTTGATATTCTTTCGAATTTTGATTCGAAAATTATGGACCACCCAAACTGAATACGTCTTAAATATGTATCCATTATATACGAACGCAAGGTACAACAATAGAAAGTGACAACAAAGCGACGTAATTCCTAAAATTCATCGCGACATGTATATAACAGGGACTACATGAACAGATGGCTATGAAATATACGAGCCAAGCCACGCCCACTTTGTGACAATGTTTAGTCGGTTTTTAGGGGTAGTAAAAAAGTGCACGGGGTAGTATAGAAAAAGGACTAGTAGTTAATCGCGGTTGGGGAGATTGAATTTTTTTAATGATGCGTTTTCGCTACACGGCTCTGGCTGATTATGAATTCTGCATGCGACGTAATACATGGTTGGTGATTGATCTTGTATGATGACACGACGTTTCTAACCTCCCTTGACCATAATTTGTTAGTGCACTTTGGGTTAGCGCAGTTTATTAAAGTACGAGAGACAAGATATGAAGTAAATGTCGTGCATATACTTTCTGTTGGTGTGTTTAGTATTCATACACTTCCAGTACAAGTCGTCGGTTTAAAATGTGGAAGCGACATGTCTGGTTAGATATTACTTCGCTTCTTTCCTCATGAGTGTACTTACTATAAACAAAATTACTCCAACTTCTCTGTTGCGTGGGTTAATAGCCAAAATTCACTGAAAAATACCCTGAAGCATTTAATTGTGGTCTCTCTCTGAATTTTTGTCAATGAGCTAAAGAGCGTTTAGTGTACATTGGACTGTGTTTATTTAACTTCTTCCTAATACAATACCTTCCCACATTCTGGGAAAAATTCACGGATACAACATTTATTCAGGATCCAGGGTCGCTGAATATAGATTCGATACCAAGGTTACTAGTACCGAAAAATGGATAGTTCAATGCACCTCTTTGCATGCCTTATTTTCAATAAAGGTGTCTTGCCAATTGGGGGTTGAATGTTTTTTTATGAGGTACACCCTGCTTGATGTGAGGTACATTAAAAAACCACTAATTAGAAATAAACTGATATTGATACCACGATTACCATGAATTTAACTCTGCACAAAGCTTCCCCACGTTCGCATGAAATTGGCTTGAAAATTTCCCTAATCAGATCTGAAAACGTCTAGTTTTGAGCCCCGATCTACTCGTACATCCTCAGCCAAGCTTTTGGAGACTGGATACTTCCAGTTAAGGGTTTGTTTTGAAGAATGAAGTCATCAAAATATAAAACATTTTCGAAATAGCCAACAATGACAAAAAACGTTTGGACTACTTGCAACGCAGTTACATTTTAAGACCCTCCCCCTTCTTTGCAATAAAACCCCAACTTTTGAAAAATGAACAATACAAGAGGCTTCAATTTACACAGAGATTGCTATTTTTAAGAACATTTAAATCCAACCCTTCCTTGATAAACCGATATAATTTTCGGCAATTTATTCTTAATTAATTTTAATCTATCACTGTATCTCATAAAAAGAATGTCCTTTGGTAGGTAATGCTCTTGAAACTAAGCGTTTCTCCTTACGGGAAATGTTGTTAACATAAATGATTATGAACTTTTCGCGCTACAAAAAAAAAGGTAAAATTAAAACTCACGGAACCCGAAGAAAAAAATACTCGAAATCAGGACTTGGTTTTATGATACCCAGAAAAACGGCGACACCCCACGTAATATATTTTTATATAAAAGCCAGAAAAATGACACATTACTGGCGAGGAAATATTTACTTTTATTTACTAGATTAGCAGCCAACAGCAATTGCCAATAACAGGATACATTAGTATATTAACGTAAAAACCAAAATAATATAAGTGCCAGTACAATTAACTTAAAATGAAAATAAATTGGTTTTAGGTAATAATAAATAAGTTATTAATAAAAAGAAGAAGAGAAGTGTAAGAGTAACAGTAACATGGAGCCGAGTGCTTTAATTTCCGAGTCAAGTAATGTCATTTTACTGACGCATTAAATTTTACCCAAAATCGTATTTTAAGATAAAATTTTAATTGTTATATAGCAGACATAGACTGTTCTGCCTCTGGCATGGAAACTAAAATTTCCGGGCAGAAAGTAGGGATAAAAATGAAGGTTTCAGGACGTTTTTGGTTTATTTCATGATATTTTCTTAAACATTCTAAACAAAAAAGTCAGTAACCGTAAGAAAATTAAACCTTCTTACAACGATTACCATTCACCCCCATTTGGAGAATCCAATACACTATGCACAACATTCACTGAAAAAGTAACTGACTTCGAATTTTTTGACCTCAATTTTTTAATTCAAACAAATTTTGACACCAAATTTCTTTTACTTTTTGCAACTAACAGGTACAGATAGGAAAAGCACGCATGTAAACAGTATATGCTTAGTCATTTTTTACCTACAACTAAGGTATGTTGAAAGCTTTTTTATTGTTTCTCTATGGAATTTAGTTGTACAGTGTGTTCCTAAATATGATGTACACACAAGGTGTTATAGTGCCATCGTACATTTTAATTTATATGCATATGCAAACCTAAGATATAATTTCAAATGCCAATTGTCAAATTTATGAAGAGCGAATGCTCAAACTTCTTGTGATGACAAAGTTAATTCTGAAGGACCTGACACGACAATCATCAGGCGAAGAAAAAACAGATTTTGAAGATAACAATGTGTATAGAATGTGCGCAAGATAAGAATGAATGGCATGGGAAAATCGGAAACCGTAAGAGATGCACAGTCGGTTCAATTAGAAAAAAGTTGCGTATTTTAGGGCTTAGCGAAATGATGCTTTAAATTTCCCACCAGTTTCGAAAAGACTTTTAATCCGGCTCTGTTTGAAAATATATCAAAGAACAAATAACACTTCCTCATAGGCACTTTTTCATGGTTCGTCTTTGAGGAACCATCATCAACTTCATATTTATATAGAACGCAATAAACGTGCATACTGCATTGAGTAGCATTTTTTATTACCAATACAACGACGTATGGCACAATAATATGATTCTTTATTAAGTCTGTCATTTAAAGAAACCATCAATGAATTATTTTGACATTTTGTCAACGTTTACAATAACAAGCTTTTTCTGTTTAAATATTCCGCAATTTTAAACATTTGAGGTAGTAGGCGACTAGGCGTTGACAAAATGTTAAAATAACAGTTCATTGGTGGTGGATAAAGAATCATATAAAAAACGAATAAGGTTAATTTCGTTTTTTTTTCCGAAATTCTATGGAACTGATCGGAATTTCCGAATTTTTTAAGCAGTATTTTATTAAGCTCTAAAATACGCAACTTATTGTGTATCTCTTATGGTTTTCGATTTCCCCACACTGTTATTCTTTATCTTGGATGGTTAATGTAAGGATCTCGGCAACTCTCCGAGGAGGTTTTATGAGGAAAGATTTGCGCAGTTTTACAATATCTCATAAAAACACTTTTTCGTCATTTCGTTTGCTGCTTTTGGTGACAAAAAGTCTAAAAATGAAGATATTGAAGATAATTGAGTCCTTGAAAGCAGCACATAAACCGTATTTTTTGTAAAGGCACAATTATTTTTGATTAAGAACGGAAGCATTTTCTTTATGGGAACCGTAGGGTACTACTTTCTTATTTCTTATGGGCACCAATATTGAATTGTTATGAAATGAGGACAAAAAAAAAGAAAAATAATGCGTCTCTGTAGCCACAAAAAATGGAAACTTTGCTCCAATTTAACTTATACTGTATCTCTCACCGTTACGGAGGTCCACGAATTTGAATAACTTTTTCGTGTATATATTTTTCTTAGATAATAACAAAGTATCACACCCCTTTATTTGATTCAATGTCTCCTTACTATCCATTGAGAGAATAGTGTTCCAATGAAAAGTTGTAGATAAGAATACAATACAACTGATGTTATATTTTTTGAGTAATGACCCAAAATGGACAGTTTTTAAAGAAAAAAATGCTGAAACCTCGACTGACCTGTGAAACCCTTTGCTATTTACAGTTTAAATTAATATGAAGGCCTATGTGCCCTGGTTTCTGTTTTTAGGGTACTACTACTATGGGTCTAAAAAATTCAATCCTAAAATTCTTTGTTTGGGCTTATATTAAATCCAAATCAAAAATTATGAAAATTATAGGAGAAAGTAGTTTATGCTACAGGTGTTGAAAACTGCGTCATACCATTGAATAAAAAGTGTTTTTATTCAATGGTCATACCTAGTGATTGTCTATTCATCACATCCGAACTGTGAATGATTCACAACGACGCAATTGCAAAAGAAACACTTTAATTTATTCTTTGGCACATTAGGGTTTTCAAAAAAGTCAAAACAAAAGTTTTCTACTACCAAAAAGTAACTAACCCTATTTGCCAATGGTACATGTCCATGGAAAAGGAAAAAAAAACTAAGTTTAACAAGCAATGATCCTTGGAAAGTTTTTGCGTTTAACTCCCCCTAAATGATTCATAGATCTAGTAGTTAAAGCAAAATGGAACTATCATGCAACGTATTGCGAGTTGCGACGTACGATAAAAAAGAACATAGTTTTTATTACAAGCTTCATACCGTTTTTCTATGAGTCAAATGGGTCGTCCTCATCCATGGTAGTCTTATTCCACATCCACATTATTCAAGGCACAGTATTTGAAAACGCATAGAAATTTAAACGCGCGCCCCGAAACACGATTACTAAACAACTAATTTATTGTAACAAATCGATTTCTTATCGGCCGAAACCAGTCCGTTCCACATGCAAAATTTGCCATATGCGTCAGATTTTGTAAAATTCGTAACTTATAACTTGCTCACATTTTAATCATTGAATTACCATTGAAAATAATTCAAAATGAACGCAAAATTTTTATTGGAATCCATTTCCAATTTTGGCAAATCAGTGTAGAGACTTTGGTTGCAAAGAAAGACCATTTACGCTAAAGTGGTGCAAATGGCGCGTATTCAGGAACTGAGATACAATTAATTAATTCAAAAGTAGAGATCAAAGAACCATCCTTCAAAAAACGTACCAAAGGTGTTAAAATGATCACGATAGAAATAAAAACGAGGTGTCAAATTCTTGACAGAACAGCTTCCCATAGCCCAAACCAGATAATTAAAAAAAGTCTTAAATCGTTTATGCCAAAATTTTAACGAAATCAAAATAACACATGCTTCTAAAGCAAAATGCATTTCCTAAAGAAAAGTGTTGCTATAAGTTTGTTCTTCTATACCTTTGTAGTTCCTTTTAATGCATTTTATGGTGGTTTTCAACTATTCAAAGGTCTGTTGCACGAGAAGAAAACTGGCATGAGAGGGAGGAATTGTTGTCTCAAGGGAAGACCTTAGTTCACCTATTGCATCAACTTTTCTTTTTCTTTAATGAAGGTACTTTATTTTCCTTTGTAGGTCGATAAAGTTTGCCCAAATCAAACAAAAATATGCGTAATTGAAGCCTAATTTCTAACCCCAACATTTGAATTTGTACTCGCTTAGTTCCGCCGGAAAACCGATTTTTAAAAAGGGGGTGCTAACTTGAAGTCAAGCTAGCAACCCCATTTTTCCCGATTTAAATTTCATTAGTGACTTCAAAAACTATGAATTAAAGACTAATTTGTACCTAAATTAGGTTTTCATTATTTAAACAATTGTTAATTAAAAAAGGGCAATGTATCCACAGACAGTTTTTTCTAAGGAAATTATAGTGTTAAGTAGTTTCTGCGCCAGTGCACATGTTGAGAGGGAATGTTAAGACTGAAACAATGCACTCGAGGTCTTGTGCAATTTTTGTATTGCTGCATGTGTGTCGGTCTGTCCGTGTGCACGATAATTTTGTTTAAAAATGAGGTACAGGTGTTCTCAGGTCTACGTTATTAGCAGTTGTCAGATAGGTGACATTAAAACAGCTGACGGCAGTGTTGCCCCGACTTTCAAACACATGCCATACTCATGTAGACATGTGCCGTTGCGGCGTACCGTGGGTAAATGGCGACTATGGCAAACACCGATCTTGCACCCCTCTCCGACTGTCCATCGATAGGGGGTCGGAACTATTTTTTTTATTTCAGATAACAGTGTTACTTATAATAATAATTTCATTTAGATTTCCACGAGGTTTATTATTATTATATTATATTATTAATATACGACTTATATAGAGAAAAAGACTAAATCTATAATAATTAATTCTACTTCACTAGACAAAAAATTAAAAATTAAATTAATCCCTCGAGAAAATAGTTCAAGAACTCCGAAAATTTATGGTCTTCCAAAAATCCACAAAGATAACTGGCCTCTAAGACCAATTGTCAGTGCTTTCAACTCTCCTACACACGAACTTGTAAAATCTTTAGCAGAGAAACTTCAACCATTATGTGAAATTGCTCATTCGTACATTAAAAACTTTTATGACTTTTTACATAAACTTAAAAATCTAAATTTTAGTTTCGATGACATTCTAGTGAGTTTTGATGTGACCTCTTTATTTACCAAAGTACCAGTTAACGAAACTATAGACATTCTAGGACACAAACATTCAGTTAATAACGACATACTTAAATTAATCGAACATTGTGTTAAATCTACTTATTTCTCTTATAATAACGAAATTTACAAACAAATTTAGGAACACCCATGGGATCACCACTTTCACCAGCTTTAGTAAATATTTTCATGGAAGATTTTGAAGAAAAGGCCTTAAATTCATCAATATTAAAACCGAAATGTTGGTACAGATACGTAGATGATACTTTTGTAATATGGACCCATGGACTGGAATCTTTAAATAACTTTTTAGACCATCTTAATAACATCCATATCAACATCAAATTCACAATGGAAATAGAAAAGAACCACTCTTAATCATTTTTGGACACCCTAATAACAAAACTCCCTAATGGCAAATTTCTTCACAGTGTTTACAGAAAACCAACACATATAAATAGATACCTCACCGCTCTTTCTCACCACCATCCCTGTCATCTACAGGCGTAATAAAATCATTATTCTTTCGATCACATAATCTTTCAGATCAAGATCCTAGAAATGAAGAAATACAAAAGATTACTAAGATTTTAATCCAAAATGGATACTCCTCTATAAATATCCACAAAATAAAAGAAAAAATTCAAGAAAATTCCCTTAATTGTTCCATATATAAAAGGCGTCACCGATATTATAGCTCGCAAATTTCCTAGATCTCTCTTTCAACCCATTTTTAAATCTTACTTCAAGCTACATCAATCACTAAGAACTCCTAAGGACAAAATTGAAAATGAAGAACATGGCGTCTAAATCATACATCGGACAAACTATAATAGAAAATTATACATACGAGCAAAAGAACACCATTTGGCAATTAAACAACATAATAAATCCTATGCTTTATGTGAACACTATTTATTTTTAACAGTCAAGATTCAAGTTCTACAGACGAAGATTTAACCTTTTCGACATCTACACTAGAACCAGTTTATACCCTTCAAAATTCAAATTCTCCAGATGAAGATTCTCCCAGTTTGACATCTAAATTAACCTACCAAGGACACATTACACGAAATCGTTCTAAATTTAATTAATTTATCATTTATACATCATTGTCGATCTAAACTTGAAAAAGGGGAAAAAGTGTTCCCCGAAACGTAGTTAGTTGCCTAAATAATAAACTAAACACACACGAGTGATACCAGAAATAATATCTAATAATAATTATAATAATAATGTTTTAATATCTATTAAAAACCCCTTTTTCGCGCCCCCCTTGATTGGCGCCCATGGCACGTGCCATGCCTGCCATATATTCTCGTATATTATCGCAGCATATGGAAATCTGCGGAATTGGTTGCGAAAAGCTAGACGTTTTGTCTTGTTGTTGCTGGAACTGTAACAGAACGGTATAGTTTAACGCCGTCTCCAGAAAATCGGTACCCAAGTTTCCTTAAATATCTGCCACAAATTATAAGAGCCCTAAATAATAGAAACGAAGCAAGCCTAGTAACAGAGTTAATTATGCATCACTAAAGCATGCATAAAATATGAAATTCTCTAAGCTAAGCTTCGCAATCGTCCTTAATCCTACGCCGAAGATGAAAAACTAAAGTTTTTTAATCTAAGGACAACAAAATTAAATCAACAAGGCGGGCACAATATGTTAATTTAATTTTGTATAAAACGCCAGTAAAACCTCCATTCGAAGCCCGTCTAAGAAAAGGCGAAGGTAACCTTGCGAAATGGAAGGAAGGTTCATCTATTTTGCTTAACGTGCAATTGGAAACAATGATGCAGGAAAACGGGGGCCCTATTTCGGGGCATCTTTATGGTGCATGAACATTGATTTCCGATTGACGTAACGTAGGCCGAAGAGAGTACCTTATAGAGAGAACAACCCACACAATCAGCTGCATCTGCATTTTCGAATTATAGGGTTGGAAGAGAGAAACTCGACTTGGCCATCATGTGCGCCGGGGGTCCGTCTGATTGATTTGTACCGAATTAATTATCCACGGACAAATATTTGAATTTTAGTTCTCAATTAATTTCCATGATTGCCACCGAAGCTAGTCGACGTAATTAGGGATTATTATATACCTACGTTGCGTAAAAGCTCTTAATTATGCTTTGATCGGTTGTGTTTGCCTCTCAAATTTGGTAATTATCTTAAACCGACTTTTATTGTGTAATTTATCGCCTTTTAACACATTCTTTCCAATTCGTGCTGGGTGAATGTGTCGTATTCTTAACGTATATAAGCAATAACTAACTTTACAGGTGCGCATAGCGTTTATCCCTGGGAATGAATTACCCTTTTTTACGCGGACAGCTACAATTTATATTTTTTTCATTCTTCCTTTACACTTTTGTTTCAATATATGCATGCTTTTGTTGTACCTATTGTACGATTGACCCGATTTTAGATATAAGTTACGCTTAAAACGCGCCCCCAATTTGATCGCAAATCAATAGAGTACACGACATTTCCATTTCTTTAGCAGATGAATTTATTATCTACAACTGATTGTCATCACAAGAGCAGCGCTCATGATCCCTACAGAAACAAGGACCTCGATTTAGCGATCTTTATGTATGGGAACATTTACAAATTAACTTCAAGCATTGAAGATTAAGTTGGATTTTTATAGCATGTGGATCCCAAGATCCAAAAGCTAATTAAGTTACGTGAGAGATGCAGGTCAATTGTTAGTCTCCGCTGCTCCATCACTATTTCAGAGAAAATATTAAAGGAAAGATCTAAAAATCGTGTTTAAATATGAACGTATCCAGAGCAGGCTGCCTACTGTCTTCTTTACCTCAAGACTTATTTTATTCGTTATTTATATTTTTTCAAAGTTAATAGTTTTTCTGGCGTACTTTATCCGTCGCCGTACAGATTTATCAAAGATTGAAATTGATATTAGAAATGACAAAGTTCGTTCCCATTGATACGGCATGACTAGCCATGTCGCGTATAATTAAAATCGGCCATTCGTCGTTTGTGATACATTTCAATTTGCCTTTTCCTGTCCTGATTACTTTTTATTGATTTGTAAAAAAGCAAACATAATCTCTTTGAAGGATTCCGCGCATGCAGTTTATTTGCCATTTATTAGTAGCATATTACTAATGGCGTGGTTTTGCAGTATTTATAAGCGTTAATTTATATGGTTTATTAGTTGAAGGCGATTTTAATTGTTTAGACAGATACGAAGTTTCATGATTCTCTAAAAATTATGATGTGGTATGAAATTCGAACAATTAACGAATATGGCCGATACAGGGGTAGCTAGATAATACTTAGACCAATATAGATAGTTCCTAATAGGGCCACAACCAATCATTTACGATTTCCAAAAGCATGTGGAAGAAGACAAGTAACAAAATAAAGAAGTTCAATACCTAGTTTTGCTCATCAACACCCTCCACTTTCTGTTTGATGGTCATCAATTAGCAACATGAAAAGAAGAGAAAAACCCAAAGTAAAGAGTACCGTTACCGCTTTTCTCCAATCCCGGAGACGGAAGGCGTTTACCGCCTAAAATAGAAGCAATGAGCGTTTTTGACCCTTGAAGTTTTTTTATCTCACCCTTAAAGGAAAGGTAATCTTACAGTTCACATGGAGGTCGGGAATAGGCTGGGATGATGATTTGACATTCCCAGGTAACGAAAAGCAGAAAGTCTGGATCCAGGAATTAAAAAAGGCAAACAGGAAGCAAAACACCTAGATGTTATGAAAAGGTTTTTTTTATTATACTTCATTGAAATCACCTTATTTACACCTGTATTAGAAATAATGGTATCTGGCCTTTTCCAGGCTAGCGCACGGAAAAAGTATTCCCGGTCCCTTTGATTCTTTCCGTGCGCTGAATATAAATACCCAAAATATTGCTTTAAAATACAAATTTACAGGGAAGTAAACTAATTTTCAGAAAATCTATATGCGTTGTAATGTTTCATATGTAAGTATTTTGCGTTTTAATTCGTAGATGTTTGAATATTTAGATTCTTTGAAAATTTGTGACATTTTTTGAAGTTCCGTCAACCTTATCTGAAATAAACTAATTAAACAAATCGCCTTTGAAATGATTTGAGAGTAACCATGGGAACGCATTTTCTATAATTGTTACAAAATAAAAATTTTAGCGAGTTTGTTGTTTTTTGTTACCGATTTAATAGAAGTATAATAAAAAATATCGTTCATTACACGTCCAGTGAGAAATGCTTTTTCCGTGCTTGCATGACTTCCCGTGTTCGGCTACGCCTCACACGGGAATTTGCCACGCGCGCACGGAAAAAGCCTGCTTTCCAGACTCCTAATGAAATATACTATTTTGGAAATCAAAAAGAGTTGAATTGCATATCCTGTCTGTAATGGAATACAAGAATATTAATTGATTGATTTGTGCATGACGTTAACAATTAATTGATTAAGTAAAGCGTTGCGTGCAGTATTAATCGAAATGAATAGGTAAGTGTTAAGTTGTAAATAAAGTTTTTAAGTCATCTTCAAGAGTGGTCTTTTCCCTAAATGTCCTCTCCACCAGGGGGAACAATACATGGCGATCCTGCCTAAAAGTGTAAAATATGTGATACGAATGTAGGATTAGCAAAATATACGCCACTAATGAGCAATTCACGTAGTTTTCAAAGAGACCGGGAACAAATTATCTTTATGAATTAGGTAGTTTTTGGGAAACCGTGCAATCTTCCTCATGATTTGCTAGGAGGTGTAGAGCCGTTTACAATTTTGACAATTACGCTCACGAGCTTAAATTTCGTTTGCAATCCGCTTGGAACGATGCAAGGAGTAATCTTGAATTATACAATTTAACAGATCAAAATAGGAATGATCTCTGAAAAAGTGTTGATGGAGTGCATAGTAATAATTAAGTTCTCTAAAGGCCAGAGATTGCCATTGTGGCAGTCTTTTCTATGTACAAATAAATTTTTTAATGAAGAAGGATTATTTTATGTACAAAGTAAGATTGGTGTAGCTGACGTCTATTCGACATTTTCAACCAGTGCAATTCCTTCAATTTAATTGAAACATGATCAAATGTTCCTAGTCCAAACCATTTTGCACTTTTTGAATGCGATATGAAAAAGTACTGTCTAAACAAGGTCCATAAATCATGTCACAATAAGTAAAGTTTGACAAAACAAGGAATTCGCACAGCAATATTTTTAATTTTCTATTTAAAATGTCTTTATTATTATACAACTTTCTTAGAGCGATATAAGCCCTTTGAATTTTCTTTCGAAATTGGTTTCTAGTCCATATAACTTTTGATTGAGAAGTCTGATCGAAAAAGTACGAATTGTTTTGGATTCTACGCACCAAAATTAATAAGAAAAAGTGTTTTCCCGAAAAATTTTGGTGCAGTCGATTTTTGGTAAAAAACAGGGTAAAAAAGGAAGGTTATACACTGCCTTTTTTGAGCCCCGAACAAAAAATTGTCTCAGGTCGACCCGGAAAAAAATGTTCTTATAGAATGTGACCTGTAGCATCCATAATTTCAAACAGTTCCAAGATTGGGCTACTAGTTCAAAAATTACAGCCCTTTGAATTTTCTTTCGAAATTTGTTTCTTAATAAGTCCCACCTTAATTGATTAAAAACACTATTAATTTCTATAGATAGATTGTCTATTAACCATTTCATATACGAATGCGGTTCAAACACACTAACTGATGTTTTAGACGGATTAATTATTAAAGAATCAGTCGCCTTCTTTACAATACTTTTGATATCAGAATTCATGACCTCACAAGTTCTCAACCAATCGCATTTTTCAAACGAGTGTCAACATCAAAAGCTCTAGTGCAATTTGAAATTACATTATTAAAATCCGCCGTGCAGATCAAAAATAGTAATGGCCTCAAAATCGACCCCTCTGTGGAACTCCAAAGAAGATTGGATTTAGATCGTTAATATTATTTATATACAAATATATTATTTATGATAACGTGTTGTAATCGATCTCTATTACTATCCATAGCAGTAAATATATCATTAGTAACTTTAGCTAATGTACTGTAATCCGCTCTAAATTTAGCTTGATTGTCGGAAATAATTTTGCCACAATTTGTGGATAGCTCGTAAAATTAATGTGAAATACTAATTTGAAAAAGTAATTCTACACAGAGAGGATTTCTTCAAATTCATATCCGTGTAATACTAGTTGTAATGTGTACAATTTTAAGGCACGTGTTCAGTGAACGGTTTATTATAAGAATTATGTAAGTACGGGGGTGATTACACCTAAACTTAAGTCCTAAGTCGATTGTGAGAATTTGAAACCGTAAAACATGTGTAATACCGACTCTCGACACCGCAATAAACTTAACGAAAGAGAAGTAAAGACATCGAGAGCGACGTGGAAAACATTTGCATAACGGCACTGTCGATATTAACTTAAAGTTCGCGAAATTAAATTAAAATGCACAAACTTTATACAAAGTTGGGTTGTCATTTTAATTTCTTTCGCGCCCGAAACTGTTCATAAATCTTTAGTAAAAAGGTAATTTGTATTGAGATGATGAAATTAGATTGCGCTTGTTGACGGGAACGCTCACACTATGTATAATCAAAATAAGTTTAAGCTCTCCGTCGACGGTCTTTTATATTTTACACAATAATCTTGTCATTTAACGCCACCCAATTTCGACTACTTGTTTACGGTCGAAATGTGAGTCCAATTAGTTTTTATAGCCCCAAAACGTCCGCGCCACATTAGCATATAAGTTAATTGCTCCGGTCGCCCGAGGAAAAAGTTCCATACATGTTTAATTTAGTGCCACGGATAATCCGCGCATATAATTATTCAACTTTCCGACCGGGAACGTGTGACAAATAGATGTTATAATCGAAACATGTGAAATGGTCACAATATGGCCCAGCGGTAACATCACCCTTAATGAATTATATTAACAGTTACATTGCCAAGGGTCCCGGCTGCATGAAAATGAAACCGTTCTACGGTGTCAGGTGACCGCTTTTCACGCCGCCTGTCTCTTTGTATTTGTTTGTTAAGTTAAATAGGGTTGTTCGCCTCAAACTTGTGTTACATATTGTTCTATTACTTTAGACTACTTGCTTTCAAGTTTGGGTTTAGTGAATTTAATATTTATGCATAGCTTGAATCGTCGATCGTAGCTCCATTACATTTTCTTATTGCTTCTGTTTCTACCTATCATTCATTTACAACAGTTTATACTGCTTCCGCTACAAGAAAAAAGTTGTAAATCAGCATATGTCTTATAAAAGCGCATTTTTGGTAATACCGATCAGTATTTCATTAGCAAGTTTACAATTATGTATCTCATGAGTAATCTAGATCTAAATAGACTAGAGCTTGCACATCTACACTACATCAAAAAGCTTTTAGTGAAAATTTGAAGTCTCTAGCTATTGTAATTGCTGAGATCTCAGCCGGACAGCCAGCTAGCCCGCCATAACGAATATAATAGCGCATTTTTGAAAATCTCAGTATGTCTTTTATTATATTGTGAAAGTTGCGCTTGAATATGAATTCGCCTCTTGCTCCCTCCAAAAGACATAAGTTTCGTTCAATTGCACAGTGATTAGTTTGTCCTTGAACTTGACCATCAAGGGTCTTCAGTTGTGCATTTTTTGACCTCTGTTTTTCGGGCACTTTCTCGATTAGGTACCTCCTTACAATTTGAATTCCAACCACAAACATGAAATTTTCCTTTTTGTAGAATAAACTCGATAGAGAATACTTAATTGTGATGACTGATGGTTTCTTCTTTCGTTTCAATTTACAGCCCTTTGAATTTACTTCGAAATTGGTTTCTAGTCAATAATTTTTTGAGGCACAAAAAAAAATTGTCTCAGATCGACCCTGAAAAAAAAATTTCTTATAGAATGTGGCCTGTAGAATCCATAATTTCAAACAGTTCCAAGATTGGGCTACTAGTTCAAATGTTACAGCCCTTTGAATTTTCTTTCGAAATTGGTTTTTAGTCCAGAACTTTTGATTGAGAAGTCTAATCGAAAAAGTACGAATCGTTTTGGATTCTACGCACCAAAATTAATAAGAAAAGGTTTTTTCCCGAGAAATTTTGGTGTAGTCGATTTTTTGGTAAAAAAGGAAGGTTATACACTGCCTTTTTTTGAGGCCAAAGAAAAAATTGCATCAGATCGACCCGGAAAAAAAATGTTCTTATAGAATGTGGCCTGTAGAATCCATAATTTCAAACAGTTCCAAGATTGGGCTACTAGTTCAAAAGTTACAGCCTTTGAATTTTCTTACGAAATTGGGTTCTAGTCCATAACTTTTGATTGAGAAGTTCTGATCGAAAAAGTAGGAATTGTTTTGGATTCTACGCACCAAAATTAATAAGAAAAAGTGTTTTCCCGAGAAATTTTGGTGCAGTCGATTTTTGGTAAAAAAGGAAGGTTATACACTGCCTTTTTTTGAGCCCCGAAAAAAAAATTGTCTCAGATCGACCCGGAAAAAAAATTTTCTTATAGAATGTGGCCTGTAGAACCCATAATTTCAAACAGTTCCAAGATTGGGCTACTAGTTCAAAAGTTACAGCCCTTTGAATTTTCTTTCGAAATTGGTTTCTAGTCCTAACTTTTTATTGAGAAGTCTGATCGAAAAAGTACGAATTGTTTTGGATTCTACGCACCAAAACTAATAAGAAAAAGTGTTTTCCCGAGAAATTTTGGAGCAGTCGATTTTTGGTAAAAAAAAGGAAGGGTTTACACTGCCTTTTTTTGAGGCCCGAAAAAAAAATTGTCTCACATCGACCCGGAAAAAAAATTTTCTTATAGAATGTGGCCTGTAGAACCCATAATTTCAAACAGTTCCAAGATTGGGCTACTAGTTCAAAAGTTACAGCTAGGGAATGCAATACCGGGATCGCGGATCCCGTAATACCGGGATCCCGCAGCATTTTTGCGAGATTAATCCCGCACATAAATGGAGCGGGATCCCGTGGGATTTGCGGGACTGAGGAATTTGTCGACCAAGGGGACGACTCTGTTTGCTTTGTTAATGAAACGCATAACGGAGAAATTATTTTAAAAATAATTGTTATACTTTTTTCGTTAAAAATGCACTATGATTTTTGAGGCACTTTAGAAGTTCACCTTTTTGTGCTTTACAGGTGATTTTTTGAGTTCTAAGTTAGGCTGAAGGTACTTTTTTTTGTTGAATATTGTGATAGTTAGCGATTTATTTTAATACAGAAGTTAACCGCACAAAATTGCTTATTTGCCAATTTAATTAAAATTTTGCGGGATCCCGCAAATACCGTGATCCCGCGGGATTAACATCTAACGGTCCCGCAAATACCGGGATTGAGATTTTGCTGCGGGATTGCATTCCCTAGTTTCAACACAATCTATCTAATTATCCACGTAGAATTTGTTTAATGTACTATGTACAGCTTCTGGATAAGAGTGGCGTATTAAGAGTCAACAACGCCCTAAGCCCTAACGGATTTTGCGTCCCATATAAGATTTTGTAATAGTCAATAATAAACCAATTTTTACGAAATTATCAAGACAATAAGTACATTAACACAGAAAACAAAGCGTACTGTAACGTAAATTTAATCACGTGATGTATTTATTTACAATTAATTAATAATAAATTTATGACAGTCTTGAAATGAATTGAGTTAAAACAGTGAAAATATTATTTATTACTTAAATATACACAATTTACAACAACGCGAACTATTTACTACTTCGGCGTTGAAATTGGAACTGATTGAAATACAATTCGATTTGCTTATATATAACATACACCTCTATTTCTCGAAAGTTTTCGAACACTTCCAAACCAGTATTCTAGAATGTTCTCGAACAAAACACGTCATATTTCCGGGAAAGAATGCGTCACGTCGTTATCACCATAAATACAAACGGTCACACCCGCTTTCGTTTCTTATCGCCGATGATTAATCTTTTATGGCGCCTCTATGCCTATCGGGATTTCGAAAATATTGGCCACTTAAGATTTTCCCCTTTTAAAACAAATGGAGAGAAATAATACGTACGTAGTTATACAGGGTTTTCGAGATGGAGCTATATAAAAGTTTCAAACGAGTAAAGAAAAAAACCTGAAAATTTCGGAATCATAATAACGGGTCATAAAAATTGCATTTTAGATGGTTTAGAACTTTCATACACTGGGGAGTTTTGTTGGGGTGTGATAACTCCCAAAATTTTTAAATTGCAGCTTTTGTCCAGTTTTACCAGAAACACATTCCCGATCTTACAGCGTTCGATTTTTTTTTCTTGTGATGGGGGTTTGCAAAAAATAAAGTGCATGAAACAAATCTAGAAACAATAAATGATTCGAAAAAACACCAATATCACTAGGGATCTGCTTAAAAGGGTTCATAATTCCAATTATGTTTTGGAATGTGTTTCTTCAAAATCTTGTCTCGCGCCCCTGCCTTGCGATACGTTGATCTCCTAATTCTTCAGGCCAACATTTCTGTCCTTGGTTCAAATCAATTCCTTAATCCGTGTCCTTGTTTCCTCCCAACCCAAGCCGATGCCTTATTTCCTTTTCTGTCTGCTATGATGTCTGTTGAAACTGCTCGCGATGTAGTAAAGTTTGAAAGCTCTTAAATATTGCTCGTAATTTCAGAACAAAATTTAATTTATAAAAAGGGGGGAGTAGACTCGGCCATCCCATAATAAATTGTAGATTCCTAGTGATTGAAATGTGCTCTAAAATTGTATCCTTGCGATATGAAAAGCTCCTAAATGTGATACAATTCTTAAATTGATTCACAATAGTCAGGGGGGCTAGACCCAGCTGAGTCCCAGAGGGGTCCAATAAAGTAAGCGAATTGCATTTAAAATAATAAAAATATGAATCTAGATGTTGAAAAGCCGAAGAAGACGTAAATAAATGTAAGTGAACCAAGGCCCGTTTTCACTACCTTTGTCGTTGATCGAGCACAAAGCAGCCGGATAAAGATATCGTAAATCCTGGCGTATGTACGCCGCACGTACATACATTTTACAATGGATACTGTATTGCGGACAGTGCTTATATAGATTGCTTTTCCACTTGAACTATTGACATCCGCGTTTGTGTATCAATTTTCCAAACTTCCCGAGAACAAATTACGTATCGGACATCCATACTTCAATAAGTATGCTGGTATGCAGCAAAATAACATTCTCCAAATCGATACCTGCTGCAAACACACAACCTAATGCACTTTTATCGAAGCAACTACCCCTCATGCAAATCAAAATTAATGACCCCAGTGGAAAATCGAACTTGTCGAGCGTAAAGCCAATAATTTCTTAGTTCCTCAAAATGTGGACATTATTTATGACTTTCGAATTGTTATTTTATATTCCTTTTCTGAACAGAAAATATGAGTGCGAAAAGAAACGTGTGACGTTACGAAAGGTATGTTTGGCTCACATCTCTATTGTGTGTACTAATGTGACACATCGGATTTCTTTCCTTTCTTAGAGATTCTTGTATTCTATGAAATTAAGGTTAATTATTCTGAGTCGTACCAAAGCAGATCCAATTTTTATTCCAATTCAACTCGGCAGGACAATATCTTCATGATCTCCGTTTTATTCTCGTAATGAATAAATGCGAGGTCGACGCAAAAGTGAAAAATTATTCACGTTAATTTTGTATTGCTGAAATCCTCAATTAATCTACCACCTTCAATCTATATATAACGTCGAAAGAGCAATAATAAATTGCCTTCGGGAGTGGGATTGCAGTCAGAGTATTCGAGTGAAAAGTTTTAAAGTGAGGTTTGCGCGATTAGGAGATCAAATTTGACTAAAACAGTTTAAATGCAAAAATTTTAATGAATATTAAGTTCGCAAAGGAAAAAAAGGCACCGTTTGGGAATTGAAATTATCTCTTTTGTATTTAAATTTTTGTAGTAGTGCCTAATTTGATACAACTGACGATGATGTTATTATTTGCAGTAAGCAAGCCATGTACTGGCGAAGAATTGAAATAAGTTGCGGCGGGGGTTGTTAGAGAGAATAAAAGGAAAAATGTATAAGGGAGAAGGAGCGTTCGTGTAATAATGCTACTTTCAAGTAAACGGTCTGCGTGGGACAACGTGACCGGCATGCATAAGGCTGCGTATAAAGGGATCGCATTCATGACCGCCGAAGCTTTGCACAAAAGAAGGAAATTGTAAAAAAGGAACTGTTTAAGTCCGAAAATATATTGAATGATATAATTACGGTCGGAAATATACACGGTTTTTCTTTGTCACGCGATCCACTGGGAATTTACTGAGCGCAAATACTGCTCAATATTATTTTAAATTTCACGGCCTGAATTTTGACGGGTATTTCAAATAAACTTTATATGACAATTCTGGTACTTTGATAAGTCTCCAAAGAGCAGCAAGAGATTTGCAAAAATTGACAGATATTTATGTGGGATGTCACCCTATCAGGTGAAGTACAGCGCAAAATGGTCATATGGGACGTTTAGATCAAGACCTGGAACTCCATACAAAGAAATCCCGGTAGCCAATACATGCTAGCTAGTACGCGCCAGTACATTAGTACTTTGTAGTACCGTTTGAGTACAACCTTAAAATGACAAAAAAAATTGCTACCTATTAAAAACGCCGATATTTAATGTACAGGCGAGCGGAACTTGGAATCTAGCCAGGACACTGGGTATCAATAACTAGCGCATTAATATATAACGGTATTATTTAGTACTTCTTGAGTACGGAATATTATACACATTTAGATTTTTGACAACTTTAAGGATTACCCTATACTGGTTACTGTCCAATCCAAATGCCGCGGTAGCCAGTACACGAGAAATTGATAACCAGGATATAAAACAAACATCAGTACCATTTAGTACTGTACTGTACTAAGTACTGGCTACCTTCCAAATCTCGTTAGCCAGTACAGTGGATATTGATATCCGACACATACAGAGTGGCCCAACGAGAAGTATACAGAGGGCTTTTAGGGTATTAAATTTAGAAATTTCGAAAAATCCTCGAACACGTCAATTTTGTATTCGAGGGGGACAACTTTTGGAATACAAATTACGAACCCAAGTCTTCACCCCTCTACGTAGGGAGCTTAACCCCTAAAATTTTAAATGGAATCCTAAGGCAAATGGCACATTATTTGAAAGCCAATTTAATCGTGATTACTAATCTGCTTTGCTTTTTAAATTCTATTGATTCGTTTCGGAGATATTCGCATTTGAAATGGTTTTTTCTAAAAAAAACCAAAACAAATGCGATCTAAGTCACCTTGTATTAAAAAAGGTTTAAATTGTGCAAAAAATAACAAATAACTTTATACCACAGACAACATATACTACAGACGGTCAATGCAATGCTATAGAAATAAACGCAACACCTAATAGAGTACGGTTAGTGTGTTGGCTACCTTGCAGCAGTCGAAATAATTTGTCGTAAAATGTGGTAGACGCACAGAAAACTGTTGTGGTGGTAAAAGTGTGTAATAGATGGAGTCATTTTTGTAAAAATAAAATACATATACTCAAACCTTATTTCCTCGGTTTCAGAACGCCGGCCTTTACGTAGATAAGATAAGCGCTCACTTGTATAACATCATAAATTACATGAAATACATTTTATTTCTTCATTTTTCTCTTTTCTAAACATTTAAAAAATTGATGGAGCGGGTTTGGTTATACAAGGGCGGAAACTAAATTTGGCCTCCAAATATAAAATTATGAGGTTGGGCAAGGTAAGATTTTATTAGAAAAATAAATATAATTTTTGTTTTTCCATAATAAATATATTATTATACCGGGTGGTGACTTGTTCAACGCACCATAGGAATTGCAATAGTTTTTTTTTCATTTCTGATTATTGACTTCTGTAATTATTTTAGAGAGAAAGTCTATCTATTTAGATTTTTTGTAGAAAAAAAAATTACGAATCCATGCATACTATAGCTTTTAATTTTCTGAACTTTGAATCCAAGAAATTGGATAACTAAAAACTTTAAGAAAAGCAGTGGTGCCATGGCAATTTGAGATCAAACATGGCAAATGCAGGCGCTTTTGTTTGATTTCCTAAATCCATGGAATTACCGACTTTATAAACGCTACAGTTTTTAATTTTTAAATTTTTACTGATTCTGAATTTATAAATATTACGAAACAAGAGTATGTACGGATTCGTTTATATGATTCGATGTAAATCTTTCACTCACGCCTTTGACGCTCCCGACGACCGATATGTATCTGTGATAATACCATCACAAAATTTTTGATTAGGAGAGGGTCGAGGGAGCAGTTAACGAACTTTATTTTATGTCAATGTGTTGGGTAGTAGGGTCAACATAGTCCAGTCAAATTAGCTCCAAAAGTATTCTAAACTGGATGTTGGCATTTCACACAACGAAACCAAGTGTATTCTATGTAGTTCCCTGCCCGGAAGCTCCCGGAACTGCTATACACAAAAAAACCAAGAAAAAACGGAAAAATGCAGTTTTTTTCGCATTTGACTTCCAATTATCTCGTCAACTATTGCTCGAGCTCATAGAAATGAATTTGTTTAGAATCGAATTTTCAGTTGGTACAGAACCGTCCATTTTTAAATGTTATTGTTTTTTCTGGAAAAATACAAAAAAAGTAATCCTAAAAATTAACATTTGTTTTTGTTGATACGCCCTTCTCGATGCTTTGTCTTTCAAACTGGATGACTCCCAGAGCGTTTTCAATATTTTTATGGATGGTGGTACCGTAAAACAACCTATTCCAATAATTGTCTGTTGTCCCGATGAGTTTTGCAAATCGACGGACTGTGGAATTAATTTAGTGAAAACCCCAGAAATAGAACAAGAAAGTAACTTTATAAAATGCCCTTGGCACTCTGTAAAAATCATACCAACTGTATCTGATAGAAAAATCGATTCTAAACAAATTCGTCCTCTTCATTTTTTCCGTAAGAGGAATAGTTAACGAGAGACCTAATTAAGTCAAATGCGAAAAAACGACATTTTCCCATTTTTATATTCCGGTCTGCTAGACTGTCATTTACGTTGAGTGAAGTGACAACACACTAAACCGGCAGACAGTAATAGATACAAAACTATAAACCATCTCGAGGATCGCTATTAAAACTTTGCTTTGTGACAATTTTCGTAGGTAATTGCACAAGTGCATCAAAATCGAGATCAAAATGCTCTTTCAACAAAATATGAAATTAACCGAACGCAGTTTTTTACTGATAAGATACTTGAATAAACAACTAAAAAGGTTTTCGCCCTAAGGCGAGTAACTTCAGCGCATTTTCCATAAATTGATCAATACTTCCCCAAAGGCCATATCTATGTGCGCTATGTTTTTTTCATTACTAGAGGCATATATGGTTAAAATTTTAAAGAAATATCTTCATAAATAAGGAAGTTGACACTTACTGCGCAGTTGATATTGCGCGTCCTGCGCATGCGCTTATTAATCTGATATTTACAATACGCAATACGTTTGCTTTTACTATAAGTACCTGTGGTTAAATTTCAAAGAAATATCTCCATAAATAATAAAGTTTGCATTGCGCAGTCTGCGCATGCGCACATCTGACTTTTACTATATGCGATTACTACAAGTATCTGTGCCTTTACTACAAGTATCTGTGATTAAAATTTCAACAGAATATATTAATAAATAAAAAAGTTAACATTGCGCAGCCTGCCATTTCAATCGTCAAGATTTTCCTTGACTCAGGTGCCAGAGCGATACGCTACCGAATACAAAAAGAACGAACTACATATCTTGAAAACTGTAGGAGTAGTTAAGACCTCGGACAGACGGACGGACAGAGAAAGTGGCTGCAATAGCGCACCCAACTTCGTTGGAAAATACGCTAAAAATTATCAGGTTTATTTTGATGCACGAGTGTAATTCGGGGGAATATTTCCCGAATAAACATTACAAACTCACTTTACCTACTCATAAAATTTTTAAGTGTATTCCCATGAAATCAGAAATGTGCAATTATTATCGCAGGGCTCTTTCGTTTTCTACAATGCAATTACCGACCGCTGTAATTGCCCGATAATTGCACACCATATGGGATTTATTACATATGAGGCAAATATTCATTCGAAAATTGCTTACGTTTCAAGTATCAATACTTCTTTCCCTAGACAATTTGCAAAACCATTCCAATAAAAGAAATCTGTAGAAGAACCAACACATTGTTGTATGCGCTAATAGATGGAGCAAAATAGAGGGATAGCTGGTTTTTAAATAAGGGGACATTTGAAACAAAACTTAGCGTGCTTTTTCCCCTTAAGATTGACCGTCTGTAGTATATGTTGTCTGTGGTTATACCATTGAATAAGCACCTTAAAGAAGTATAACGCCCGTGTTAACTGATGAAATAAGAAAATCTGCCCAGGATTCTGTCGTCCCTCTGTTGTGGGGGAAAGTGAACCACAAATTTAAAGCTAGTTATCGACTTTGCAGATTTCTTTACTTCTTCAAAATTCCAACGTTGCCAGATTTTTGGCAAGCGCTTTGAGTTTGAATAAACTAGATTAAAATATTGAATAAAGCCCGTTTCACTTATTTAGTCAAATTTTTAGTCCTTTTTTCTTCAATAAAGATAATGCTATCCTAAAAATGTCATAAATGATGAAGCTGTATGTAACATTCCATAATATTGTCAATTTTTTAGTACCTGTAAAATGTAAACATTTGTACATAACCTATGTTATATTAAATCTGGAGACTAAATATTTATCTTCTGTAAACTAAGGTCTCTATCTTCTGTCAACGTATTATAGTGAGCTTTAAAAATGAATATAAATTTAATTTTAATTTTACAAATTCCCTATAATCTGTCAAAAGTTACTAAAAAATTGAGGGAAAATAGGACAGGTTCTAAACATTACAAAAATAGGACAACTTTCAGTTCCTAAAATAACTACCAAAAAATTGATCAAAATTGATGTATGAAATGTTCAATTTTCTTGTTCCTAAAAAAATTATTTAAAAATTGACTAAATAAGGGATCGTTACAAACGGGCTTAAGTTTTTATTCAATGCCAATAACAATATTATGTAAGGGAGGATCAATCTGAAATGTAAGATCATAAGGAACAATAAATAAAGTACAAAATGTAGTTTAATCTAATAAGAAAGCAACAAGAACTACCATTATCTTTACATAATAAACAATCAAACTTTACCTATCTCTATATGAGGATCTGGTAAATATGACAACACTGTTCAACTCTGATAAACAAGGAAAACAAAGGACCCCTAAGTATAACAGGTTTCCCTGTTTAAAATAGTCATTATTTACCGCCCGAGGCCAAATATCCTTCAATATTTGTGGTAATTAACCACTTTGCAGTGTATGCAACACACCTTACACCAATTTCAGGTTTTCCTATGTAGTTATACTTCTTTAAAGTGCTTATTCAATGGTTATACCAAACAGTACCCTTACTCTTTGGTTATACCATAGTGTATTCTATTCTTACACTATGGTTATACGTGCTCGCAAGTCGCAACCCTTGCAATGTTCCGGGCGGAGTAGCATAAACTTTATTCTTTAAATATCCCCACAAGAAGTAATCTAAAGGACTTAAATCAGGGGGAAAAAAACCATTTCAAATGCGAATATCTCCTTAACGAATCAATAGAATTTAAAAAGCAAAGCAGATTAGTAATCACGATTAAATTGGCTTTCAAATAATGTGCCATTTGCTATAGGATTCCATTTAAAATTTTAGGGGTTAAGCTCCCTACGTAGAGGGGCGAAGACTTGGGTTCGTGATTTGTATTCCAAAAGTTGTCCCCCTCGAATACAAAATTGACGTGTTCGAGGATTTTTCGAAATTTCTAAATTTAATACCCTAAAAGCCCTCTGCATACTACTCGTTGGGCCACTCTGTATAACTAAGCAATAGTGCGATTTCATAGGACTTAGGTAGTAAATATAGATTTAATCAATTGAGTGGTATCTTTAAGGATTACCTTGTACTAGCTCCCGTCCAAATGCCGCCAATACACGGGATATTCAGTTTTCTGGTACCTTTGGGACTGTCTACCTTGTAAATATCCTCATAAATAAGCAATAAATTGTACTTCCCAGTAAGTAGTAATTTGTTAATGGTTAATGAAGGAGGAGCGGGAGTGAGAGAAGAGAAGAAGGACGAAACAGGCGGGACATGTTGCTTTTTGGCTATCATTTTTAATGTATCGCAGTCAGCCGTTATCAAGTTTATTTTTGAAAGACAGTCAGTCTTGGTGATAATAAAGTTGCTGTCGAAGAAGGAAGTTTGAATGTTGTGATAAAGATGAACAGTCTGTTTCGAGTTAAGTTCAGCGATGTATTACGTATTCAAAAAAGAAGTTTGTGTACGAGTATTTTCTTTCTTGCAGTAATCACATAAGTGAAAGCCGTTCTGTAAGGTTGTCCAAGTTACCTGTTAAAGTTTACTACTACCAAAAAAAGTCACCATTACGTCTAAATTGATTAAAGCTGTTTAAATCAAGATTAAAGCGCTAGTAAAGGAGTGAAGTTATAGAAACGTCATCAGCTTGGTGTTTGTGTTCTTTGTGCGCCATTTGAGGTGAATCGCAGTTAATCGGATGATTAACTCTAAGATAATTAGAATTTTCGTTTGAATTTAACTTGTTTCTATCGATCGCTTGTGCGTGGTATTTGATCGTTGACCCTAAGGGCCTATTTTTCTTTCTGTTTTAGCGATTGATTTATGCCGAATAATCTGTAAATGCCAACTTCGTGCCCAGGATTATGCCAGGAGTTAATTGTTAAATCATTCTTTTCAATTTTGGTAGTGATTAAGGCTGCCGAGTTACTCAAATTGATAAAATTAACATCTTATCGAAATTTGTCGTAATACCAAATGCCAAAGAAGACCGTAAGAAGGATCTTAGCTTCGGATTCTCAAAGCTAAGAGCTGTTTCTGTAAAGGCGGTTCCGTACAAATCAGAAAATATTCTTAAACCGGCCATAATAGAATCTTTTAAAGGTGAAACGTGTTTTATTTGATTTTCGGGACCTGCGGTAATGATGGGTATGTCTTATTTAAATATTTTATTAACGTTAGACGTGGTCATGCCTTGGGATTGAAGGCAATGCCGATCATTTTATTTGAATTCGAACTAGATTTTGTTTTGTATCAGAATTATTAGTTGCTAATTTTGTTTAAATCGTCGTTTTGTTAATTGTAAATTGCGTGTTATAAGATTATACTTAAAGATCTGGAACTGTTTGCCTAGTATATGTAAAAGTTTATCTCAGGAAACGGTGGAAAAATAATTTGAGTTTGCTAACTTGTGACATTACTGAGATGGGGTCCTCAGTTTTTAGCAATGACCAACCTTGTCATAGGTCTTCCTGTTACACTATCGAAATGCATTTAGACTACCTAATAAGTAATAACATTTATCAAAGTAAAGTAAAGAGTTTCGAGTTCATTCAAATAGCGAGAATGGGGAAACAGTAGGCCCAAATATACAAACGTATAACTTAATTAATGTAGACATAGTCTACTACACTTAACCTAATAAAGCAGTAATTTTATAATGAAAGGGCGACAAACATGCACGAAAACCTGTTAGATCACTTGTCACGTATACATTCAACCCCTATAACCACACAAACGACGCCTGTATATTTAAATTGATGGTCACTGCACTGACCCCCTACCATAACAATTCACGTAACTGCAAGCCCCTTTATAATAATGACGGTGACAAATTTTCGCGATATTTTGTTAATTATCGCGCGATACTTTGTTAAAAAAAAGGGCGGGCAATTTACCGGTAAAAGCGACAGCAATAAATAATTTTCTTGCTAATAATGGCCATATTGAAAAGGCGATACGTAATTTATTCGCAGTTTCGAACTGATTAAAACATAAATTCAACACTTTTTGTTATAGGTGCTACAGCGTGAAACTATTACCATAATTTGAACGTTAATCACTTCGTACTTTTAATAACATTATTTAGAGGTGTTGCGTATACACTCCGACCCGCTGACAAAGAGGCAAAATCTGTTCAAAATGTTTCATTTATGGATCCTTCCTGTAAACTACTTTTAGTATCGGTAGCAACATTTATTTTATTTCTGCTTCTGTTTCGAACGCGGTTTGAACTTCTGCGTCATTAACTTCTATAGGTATAGGTAACATAGATTTTTTTGCGATTTACAATGGAAGACATTTTCGGGCTGTCAACCGTATATGTCAATAAAATAAAAAAGGAGTATTTAAGTATCAAGTCCATGGCTACTTAGACTAAAAACTCGTGAATCTTTATAATTAATTTTTTCGCGTGCAAGAAGAGGTAGAATAATCGTTTCACATGATTTAGATGCAGAATTTATATCTCTATAACTTTTATTTGAAGTATTTTTGCGTAAAATAATTAGGAAACGTTTGCGCAAAGAAAAAGTAATTTCCCATGTTAAACGCCTATGTTCCACTTTTCGATTTACACCCTGTACATCTACATGTACACTCCTCGTCTTTTTACAAGCGTTCTTCTACGGGCTCGCATTTACTACCAGCCAGCCAGCCAGCCAAAGTGAGATTAAAAGCTACCTTTTTACAAATAAATTTGCAAAAATGCGCTAAAAAACTTGAAGAATTGTTCGGAGCAACTTCTGATGGTGGATAGCACTATCTACTATGTATGTGCAACACTTAGACTGTAGACCTATTTCTATAACCAGAAATCCAATTATTGTTAGAACGTCATGTAAGCATTTTATGAATTGCACATCCCACGCGATCAATAGAGATTCCAGCAAGTTTAATGAAACATAAAAACCTACAGCTAACTGCCGTTTGTCAGGAGAGACTTATGATACCGCACTGTATGGTTTCTGTGAAAATTGCTAAAAGTAAATACAGGCAGCGAAACCGTACATTCACTAGCAAAAATTTAATAACATTATGTATTCTATTCTTTTCACGTAAAACTCATTACAATTTCGTTTTAACAAGAATCTCAGCTTTAGCGTTTTATTCTATTATCCACTATAGCCGAAAGAATAGTTTGAAAGTTTTAACAATGAGCGTTAACGAGCCATACCATTACTCCCATTGAATAGATTTAATCAAGCGCTTTTATACAATTGTTATTTTCCAATTTTATGATTAATTTAATGTAATTTCGCTAACGAAGATGTTATTTTGTACGTATAAATCTAATTAGAAGCATACAATCCCAGTCGGTATTTTTCAAGTTGGTTAAATATACTTAATCAGCGTTCATTAAGTTGTGTTATCTTCGAGTACGCGACTTCTATCCCATTTATTATGAAGTAGACATAGGGATTTACGTGTATTGATTCTCTTCTGAAGGGCGCCCAATTGTGGGCAACCAAAATAACTTTTTAATACAAATGAAGATCACATTCATTAATTTTTATATTGTTGCTTTGACTTCACAGAAAATCAAGTTCTTACGCTTCGTAAACTGTTTCAGGCACTACACCAATTGACAATATCTACTTTTTCTTCAGTTAAATACATCGCACATGAACAAAAATAAAAATACGGAAGTCAAAATAAGGTTCAAATTAATTATTATGACAGCTAGGTCTTTCTTTGTTCTAAGAAATTATTTTGGTTGCATAAAATTAGGTTCCCTTCAGAAGAACTTTGTCATTTAAAAGTAGACATAGGGAAAAAAAAACAATACACGTAATCCCTATGTCTACAGCTTCTTAATAAATCACCCATACGTAAACAATTCAAATAACAGTAGGGAAATGCAAGGAATTGAAGAATTGACAGCCGTTAATGTTACCTAATCTAGGGTTTTAGTGTGGAAAAAGTGTATTTTACGGAGACAGCATACGACTGTGAGTGAGTAGTGAAATCTGTAGGAAATGTTATGTATTTTCATTTTGAATAGGAAGGTTATTTTCGAAAAGTTGATAGTTTCCGAGTTGTAAGCACAAGACAAAAAAATTCGTTAAGCCACTTGAGAGCAAGAGGCGAAGGGTGCACTTTCAAATTTATTTTTTTTCGATTTTCTTAATAGCCCTTATGGAATTTTCACAAACATGAAATAATTTTTAATTTCTGATCGAATGATACCAATACCAAGTCTGTAAGTGGCTTTTG
The DNA here is from genome assembly GCF_008802855.1 of Photinus pyralis. Taxonomy (NCBI): domain Eukaryota; kingdom Metazoa; phylum Arthropoda; class Insecta; order Coleoptera; family Lampyridae; genus Photinus; species Photinus pyralis. The sequence goes on from NW_022170819.1 coordinate 18,521,240, forward strand.
TGACTCAGATAGACAAACAGACAGACAGACAGACATAAAGAGTGCACTTTTTATATTTTGAAAGTAAAAGTGCACTAAAAATATATGCTTTTTTTGTATTTTTCTCAATGTTACGTCACGAAATTTTGTTAGCAAACCTCAGATTCGGATTCAGTACTCCAAAAAACGTATGGAAAGAAAGAAATCAGAACTACCCCACAACTTTCCTGGTAAAAATACCATTTAACTGGATTATAATATTAGAGTTTACAGTAGTTATTTGTGCAACCAGTTGGGAAAAGCACTATTATTCGTAAAGAGTGTATTTCTGCGGAAACGAGCGAAGCTACAATTCACACTCCCTTTTTCACTCCTCGTCAATTTATTAATGAACACATTTAAAAGGGAACGAGTGAACCGATTACGAATAACATTTTGCAGATGGATTCCGTATGAAATCTGGAGACTGGAGTTCGTGAATTGGCTATATTGGCAAAAAAATAAGCAGGGACCTTTTGACATCTCAATAGCACGAAATTTAAAATGGGCATAGCCGGCACCATAATGATAAGCAATGCCAAAATTTGTGTTTGAGAGATTCAAAATTCACAGTTCCTTTTTGACTTCTGGGCCATTTATGAAAATATTTAAAAGAAAACATATGAACCGCTTGCGCCGAAAAGTTCTATATGAAAATTGAAATTTCATGTTAAAATACGATTTTGGGTAAAATTTAATACAAAACTCGTCAGTAAAATGACATTACTTGACTCGGAAATTAATGTAGGTACTCGGCCCCAAAGGGACGTTGTACCAAAGAATAGTTACTCTTTGGTTGTACTTCAATATTTCCTCCGTCCTCGCCAGTAACGTGTCATTTTCCTCACTTTTATGTAAATAACTATGATTCCTTTTTCTTATTGCGAGCATTTCAACAAATCTATGGGGATATTATCGACTCCTGCTGCCATTACTTCCTTTTGAAACCGCATGCTGTTTTTGCCTTATTCGTTTCTTTTCTTAGTTCAGTCTTCTGTATGCAATCTTTTTCCTTCGTCTGTCCTTAAATGCTTAGCTTTCCTCCTCTATCTTATTTATCACTTTTGTTGTTATCCAAGGTTTCTTTATTCGTGTCCCCTTGCCCTGCCCCTTGCTGAAAGCGATGCACTCTTTGCCAATTTCTATTACACGTTCCTCCCCCCCAATGTTTCTCCATACTTTCTTCCGTCCTTGGTGCTCCGTCCCCATTTCCATGCTGCATTTGATTTCGTCCAATTCTTTTAACTTTTCTAACAGCAGCTTTCCTCACTCTTTTCAGTCTTATCTCTAAATCTGCAGCTAAGAGAATGTAGTGCATTTCTTCCTTTTTTATCTCCAATATAATAGAAGATGAAACGTTCACCTTTTTCTACTCCACATCAACCCCATCCCAGTTCACCGACACCAATAAAGTACAAATCAGTTCTTCGCATTTCTATTTTAGGTTTTTTTAGTTTTTCGCCTTGAAGAAGGGTTCTAACATTTCACGTCCTGGATCTAATCATATTCCTCTTTTCCTTCTTGGATGCACACTTCGTTCTCCTCCCGGAAGTCCGATTGATGAGATATCTTTCTTACGGTATTAAGTTTAATATGCGAAGTATCCATTTTTGTTTCATTTCTCGTTTCTACCACCGGGAACTAGGGATATCAACAGATCTTTAATGCAGGAGTTTCCCGTTGCCTTCTGCATCCTATGCCGTTGACTTTAGTTGTTCATCCGCCTTTGGAGAGATTTCTTTCTACAAGGGTGCCTTTCTCCCAGCCGCTCTTCGGATATGAAGTTTGGAATGATGGACAAACTATTATATTGCATTGGCTTATTATATGTCATTAATTGTGTATTGTAAAGTATAACAATTTATGTTTGATAGAACCTACAGTCAAAACAACCATTGAAAAATTAAGCTAATACTTTTTTTTTTAATTAAACTGTTATTACATTCATTCAGCAAGAAAGAGCTGGCGCTTTTGCCACTTCCTCAAGGTAACCATTCCCCAGTGCAATTTCACTAACAAACGAACTTTCGCGTACAGGAATACAGCAACAAGCGCTCTTAAAAGATTACTTTTCAATTCACAACCCAAATCAATCACTTAGTTGCGCTCTCTGGTGTCCGTAACATGCGACCTACAAATGGAGCCTTGTGTAACACACAACAATTTCATTTCGCATTCGACTTCTCATGTCTCCATTCCATATTCATTAAAAATTACGGAAGCATTTTTTAATCTTTCCACTCTTATTCAATCTTGCAATTGGGAACTCGAGAGAGATTAACGGTCTCTGTGACAATCTCCTGGCGCGAAGATATTTAGGTTAATACCTCTCCGTTCCCATTTTTCCTCTCAAATGAAGGGATTTCTACAGAATGAAAGACTTTAATGTGAAAAAGGTACGGGAAGGCATTTAGTTTATTAAGTTTCTATCGGAACGGATGAACGCCGCCCGAAATCTCTTTGTTTAAACCTTCTCGCGCGCGCATAACTCGCCGTTTAGAATTCTCCCATCGTATAACGATAACACTTTAAAATCCAAGATAGTAATTGCAGTAAAACGGTTATATGTATAAATAATTTCTCTACGTGCAGCAAGCGGGTTTAGTATCGACTATACATTTTGATAATCCGCAGATGATGGCGAAATGCTAGCAGTTGGGCTGATATACCTACCTATATTAAAACGATTGTGCTGGGAAACTTTGTCCCAAATGAGCTTTCTATTTCTGTTTCACATATACATTGCTCAATTTTACTTTTTGACTGTAAATTAATGAAATCTCGGAGCAATTTTTTTTTAAATTTGTATAATATTAGTATATGTTAGTGAATGTTAATAATTAATTTGCATTACTTTAATTTTGAAATACGTCATTTAGTTTTTCTACTGAAATTGTATATTAAAGTACGATTTTGGGTAGAATTTAATACAAAACTCGTCAGTAAAATGGCATTACTTGACTCGGTAATTAAAGTACTCGGCCCCAAAGGGGCCTCGTTCTTCAATATTTCCTCTATACGTTGAGAGAAGTCGCAAGTATTATGCTGTAATGTTAATAATTTGTACTTTTTTCATTAAAATACAAAAAGTGCCGTTGTTATTTACATCAGCAACAGTATGTAATACCGAAAGTAATGTATACGTGTGGAAATCAGGTTCAGTAAAATTCCACTGTTTGTACTTAATTATTTTGTGTGACTTTTCGCTTTCAATGATGGCCAGAGCTTTCGGAAAGACCTAAGGTTGAAAGCAGAGATCTATTGCAAGTGAAAGCTCTCGTACTAAAAGTTGTTAAAGATAAAATGGGGACGATACACACCTAAAATACAAACTAAATCCAAATTCAATTAAAAGCAATGAATATGGTGGATCGGTGGTAAGTAAGGTAACAATGGACTATGTTGCTAATTGCAATTATATAGGCGCTCAAGTCGAAAAATTCACGTAAAAATATGTATTAAGTGAGGTAATCCAAATTTTAAATGAAAATCGGTTCGGATTTTACCACGCTCGTTCAGTTACTTCATTTCGCTCTTTCCAATAGACGAACATGCCCAAGTGCATCCGATTTCAGGTAGGTTAGACCCTATACACCGATGTTAAATAGAGAAGAAAAATCTTTGTAAACTGACGTCGAGCTGCTAAAAGATGAATTTCAAAAGTGGTTTAATCGATTACATGCCGTGAATAGATCGTCAAAAGAAACTGCAAATTGGGTACAGGAAGTGCGCCCTTAAGCATAATCCTCCATAAGTTATCGTTGAATGCCTACTTCTTGTTGTATAGCTATTTCGGCGCTAGAAAATAAGTGGTCGTATTGTTGTTGTTTAGAAACGGTGCTGCGTTCACATGATTTTTAAACAATCCCCCTTTGATTTTAATCTCGTGCCTTTGGAAAAGTGCGCTTGCTTTCTTATACTATTATTTGAATTTATTATTCAACATTTAGTTTTACTCAGAGCTGGGCAGTATTCGATTTTGTAAATACTTTTTAGTATTCAAATCCTTTAAAGTATTCAAATACTTTGTAATTAAATACCTTTATGGAAGCAGTATTTGTATTTGTAACTCAAATACGTTCACAAATATTTAGTATTCGAATACTTCGCAAGGTATTTGAATGCTTTGAGAAGTATTCGAATACTTCGCATAGTATTTGAATACTTAACCTTTTTCTTATTAATTTTGGTGCGTAGAATCCAGACGATTCGTACTTTTTCGATTAGACTTCTCAATCAAAAGTTATAGACTAGAAACCAAATTCGAAAAAAAATTCAAAGGGCTGTAACTTTTGATCTAGTAGCCCAATCTTGGAACTGTATGAAATTATGGATTCTACAGGCCACATTCTATAAGAAAAATTTTTTCCGGGTCCATCTGAGACAATTTTTTTTCGGGTCTCAAAAAAAGGCAGTGTATACCTTCCTTTTTTACCAAAAATCGACTACACTAAAATTTTTCGGGAAAACACTTTTACATATTAATTTTGGTGCGTAGAATCCAAAAGAATTCGTACTTTTTCGTTCAGACTTCTCAATCAAAAGTTATAGACTAGAAACCAAATTCGAAAAAAAATTCAAAGGGCTGTAACTTTTGATCTAGTAGCCCAATCTTGGAACTGTTTGAAATTATGGATTCTACAGGCCATATTCGATAAGAAAATTTTTTTCCGGGTCGATCTAAGACAATTTTTTTTCGGGCCACAAAAAAAAAGGCAGTGTATAACCTTCCTTTTTTACCAAAAATCGACTACACCAACATTTCTCGGGAAAACACTTTTTCTTATTAATTTTGGTGCGTAGAATCCAAAACAATTCGTACTTTTTCGATCGGACTTCTCAATCAAAAGTTATGGACTAGAAACAAATTTCGAAAGAAAATTCAAAGGGCTGTAACTTTTGAACTAGTAGCCCAATCTTGGAACTGTTTGAAATTATGAATTCTACAGGCCACATTCTATAAGAAAAATCTTTTTCCGGGTCGATCTGAGATAATTTTTTTTTGGGGGCTCAAAAAAAGGCAGTGTATAACCTTCCTTTTTTACCAAAAATCGACTGCACCAAAATTTTTCGGGAAAACACTTTTTCTTATTAATTTTGGTGCGTAGAATCCAAAACAATTCGTACTTTTTCGATCAGACTTCTCAATCAAAGTTATAGACTAGAAACCAATTTCGAAAGAAAATTCAAAGGGCTGTAACTTTTGAACTAGTAGCCCAATCTTCAAACTGTTTGAAATTATGGATTCTACGGGCCAAATTCTATAAGAAAATGTTTTTTCCCGGTCGATCTCAGACAATTTTTTTTCCGGCCTCAAAAAAAAGGCAGTACTTTTAAGTTATTCAAATATTTGAGAACTATTTAGAAATTTAGAAAAAAGCTATCTGTTATCGACCTAATTTCATTTTCATATGATTATCGGAAAATTCATTCTGATGGAGTTACTATCGGAATATTCGCCCTCAGGAAAACTTCCCCGATAAATCGTTCATCGAAGTAATCAATTCTGGAAAATTCTCTGTCTGAATATTCATATGTTATCAGCACTAAGACACGTGCGTTAATTACTCATGCAATTTCAACTTTTACAACTAAATAAACAGATTTAAGTAAACAATACGCGATTCCAGATTCCAAAAGAAAAATAACACTACAGAAATATAAACTCAAATGAAATAAATCAACCCTGTGCTTATTCGTAAATGAATCAAGCGATTTACTTAAATAAATTGAAATGTTTCTCATATACAGGGTGTCCCGTTAACAACGACAAGACATTGTTTACAATACAACAGGACCGCAAACTCAAGAAATTGTTGTTGGCTCAGCATGAATCCTTTACTAGCCTAAGAGTTAACTGATCACCATAAGGTGGTAAACGTGGAATAGATCTGGTCAAATTTGCGCGTTTAAAAAAGGTTTTATTTAATCGTTGCAATAAGGAGTGTTCATCAGGAGAAAATTAATTAACGCACGTGCTTTATCGCTGACAAGAGATGTAGGTGCTTGACGAAGATGTGTGCGTTATTTCGGCGTACGTGGAGACGCGTCCTGACGAAGCTGGCAATACTGGATTCTAATTGTGCTTGGGTTTATTGGAAACTTCATTGGAGAAGTGGATTATTTTATGGTGGAGATGGTGTCTCATTAAATATTGAAGACCACGAGAATACGAAGCTGTTTATGTGAAAACGTAATTCGTCGGTACCGAAAAAAGTTAGTACGTGTCGACCGAGCGAGTTGTTTCATAGTGAAGCCTTTCTTTAAGGTTTTCCTTTCATTACAAGTTAAGAATGTTTACAGTGCGGAAAGCCTCCACATTTTTTTTCATCAATTTCAGTGTTATCAAGAAGAAGTGAAGTTTGTGAAGCCTTCAGCGTTTGTGTGTCAGTCTATCAGCTCTATGAGCCTCTCTTTCTTTCAGCTTGTTATTTAATTTTGTTTTTCATGTTTTGCGGTTAAATTTTTGTCTTTGTCATTAACAGTATGTTTAATTGAACCCAAAGTGCGTCCCAGATAATTTTCATATCAGATTTTTCTATTCGTGTCCAAGAATTATTATGTCCGGTGTTAATGAAAATTTGTGTAGAAGCTAGTTAATTAAGCGTAATAGAAGTTCCAACATCAATACCGAAGTGGTTAGGAAAGTTCGCGCTCGTATGTGATAAATTGACATAATTTTCTGTATAAGACTGTTGTAAATTCATTAATAATTAATTGTCAATAAATCAATCTTGTAATTAAATTTACGTTAGACAATAATTTTAAGGAGGAATTCTTTAGTATTTCCACAGATATACGTAAAGACGTATATCTGTGGTATTTCTCACTATAAAAGCTAGTAATTTATATAATCCTATATAAGTGTCAGATTTAAAACCATTATAAACTAAGTATAGTATCTGTATAATTATATGGCTTTATAGTTAATTGAAGGATGTACAAAACATATTTGTTTCAATTTATTATAAGGATGTACCGTCAAAAACTTTGCTAACATCTAAAAAGTAATATGAAAAATTACAATTAGTATTTGTTACACTTTTAAAATTATACCTATGGGCCGTAAACTTCCACTCAAAAGTAGCCATTTACGCGCAAAAACTACCCAGACTTCTTCAAGTCAATTTGAAAAGCAATAAATTAAACTACCAATTTCTACAATCGAAAAAGAATCTCTTAGTAATAAAATCGTTTCTCCATCCTATTGCAACGGAAAGTCGCCAATATAATACGATGGAAGCTGTTAGCAACTTTTCACTCAACAAATTTCTACACAAAACTATCAACAGAATCTCCATTAAGCGTACTAGAAAACTAAAAACTTTATGGCAGTTTCGCCATTCTCGGGAAAAATTAATTTCGCAATTCGCTCAGACTTTTCCTTCGCAATTGAGAAAAACAGCTTTTTATCTGAAATTGTATAGGTACGAGGATTCCATTTTGATTTAAATTAATAAAACCGTATTGTTTGGGGAATTATAACAATTGAAGGGGTACGTACTTGGTCTGATTTTCACACCCCTTCAAGGGAAATGCTGTACTTGTTTAGTATTTGTGAAAAAAAAGGACAATTTCTTAATATTCTTATATTTGAAACGTAGAAAACAAAGCAAAATGTAGATGTGTTTTTACACTTTCGTAATGGGGTTATTTCGCCTACCTACCACAATGAATTGTGCCTGTAGGATAATAAACCAAAGCTAAATCCGGTAACAAGAAGACGTTACGTATGCACGCCTGGAAGTTGTAAGTTGCACTTGAAAAGCTCCTACTCTTCCCAAGTGTTGAATACTTCTAAAACCCTCAGAAACTACGCGCCATGCATATGCATGGTAATTTCCCAACGTGGAAATGCAAAACTAAGTCACCCATCAAACCGATTGGATTGGTTGCGTAGACGCAGCTTTTCGATAAAAGCACAGGACACGACAGAAGTTACTTTAATCTCGCGTGACAGTAATTCAACAAAACAACATTCATCAGAATCAGTATCCCGCCGCGCGTTGCGCCTCTCATCTTTCCGATTTCCCTCCATTTCCCAGTACTTTCCGGGCAGGAAGTATGAAGTGGAAATCGAGGGTCGCTATGATGAAAATGAAAGTGCGGCGCTAAAATATTAAAGTGTCCCCTGCGTAGACATCACTTAAATTAAGATTTCGCAGTTACCTCCTAGTTTCTTTTATTGAAAGTCGTGGTGTTACTTTTTGAGTGTCGCGCGGCGTACGGCGAAAGTTTTCGGAAAGTGCGATAAGCGACTTTGGAAAGTATCAGTTTGGGTAAGGGTTAGCTGCAATACCACGAGGGGTCGTTCATGTCGCGGCACAGATTTATGAAGCTATTTCCCGTGTAATGAAACACGGTGCGACCCGCGCCGGTGATTACATCCTAATGAGAATGCACTTCGATTTTTGATATCGTCGAACTTTGATAATAAAAGCGACCGTTCGCAAAGAGACCCTACAAAAATGCAGTTGATTACCTACGTCTGATTAACTTTCTGGATAATTACTTGAAACTCGTGAATGGAAGCGGGCCCGTGCCAAGTTTTCTTTGCCACCTCGTTATATCAAAACAGAAAAGGGGGATTATGCTTTAAAAGGCTCGTATCACCGCAATCTTTTAATTAGAGCGTTTTTGTTCCTAAGTAGCGGATTTACTAATGTTGTGAAAACCATACTTTGCCTGTTGCTCGACTTGAAAAGATTTGGGACTGACAGGTGCCCAGGTGTAGCAAAATTTACTTCGAGCCCTCGGTCAGCCCAAGTACTCTATGGTTTGACAATATGGCTACAAGAGAAATCCATAGGAAATAGTCTTAAAAAGCTGTCCGAAAATATTGAAAGAATTTCGATTTAGCGAAGCACGAGGCTTTCAGCAATATGTTACCTATAGTCAATTCGCTGGTAATGACATATTTGCTGCGGAAACGCGTACGTTTTATTAAAGCTTAATTATAGTGTCTTAGTGTTCTTGTTTCACTGTTGGTTACTTTAACGAATTTACAAAGGTTCTAGTTTTAATAGGAAATAATAGAAGGTTAGTATCAGAGGTAACGTAAAAACAGTATCCCTTAGGGTATCATAAGAACTTCGGTTATCCCGTTTGATTTTTTCATATATAATTTGTTTGAGGGTCACTAGTTTTCAATTATCTCTTATTTAGTTCGTGGCGAATTCTTATTGGCGCATATTAGATGACCTTTTCATTACGAACAGGTTGGAAGACGGCTATGTTTAATTTAAATTGAGAGTATTGTGTATTTCTCGAGTTTAAACACTTTTCTCCCAATGTGGAGGATTTAAATTGAATTTGATGAAAGCGTAAGTACGATCATTTGCTGTTGTTTTTGTACGTTCGAGGAGTGCCACCCGTTGCCGTATAAGGCAGGTTGCATTTGATGTTTTTGAAAGAATTTGACATTGGCTTCATAACAGGGTTTCAGTTTCAATTTTAGTGCATTTCTATTTTCAAGTCTTAATCTTACGTTCACGTTTATGTAAGAGTTCGAGTTTTAATTTAATCACTGGTACCTGTCAATTGCACTTAGACTTGTCCGGTGTATATTAGTTTGGGGAATGCAGACGTGTGTACAAGGACAACACCTTATCTGAGATGACCTATAACGATTGGAGCGGCGATAAGGAAATCGGCTCAAGGGGTTATTTGTATTCACTTTTCTTTTCTTCAATTAATCAAGTTTGTATTTATAGTGCACTTCCTCTTCAAGGGATTATAGCAATGTATATTTTCTTTAAATTTTGAGTCGGTACGAGTATTAGCAAGATAAATGTGAGTGTGCCTTCTCCTTGGTGATCGCAACACGTTAATTACCACAGTCGATCGTGAATCGGAATACAAGGATTTTGGCTTCTCAAGCAATCTTAATTTTTAATTACCAACTGTTTCTCAGAAAGTACTCGGAATTTCTTCAGTTTCAAAAAGGCATTTTGTTAAGCATAAAATTACGCCAAACTTGCCACTTATCCATCTCTTACAGTTTCCGAGATCCCCATGGTGGCCCTCCAATTTGAATCAGCCTGTATAAGCAAGTTATAAACATTTGATCTTTTTAAAGTCCAAGATTTATATCAGCACACTGGCTACATGTGCAGCAATCTCAATTGTGAGGGCTGTAAATTATGTGGTAGGTACATTAAATATTTCTGGGTTTTTTATCGAATATCTTGTCCCAGGAAGTCCATAATCAAAGTGTGTCCCTTGGGGTCCTTCTTCCTGTGTACCACACGAAAATTACTGGTTGTCACACCAGCGTTTTGGATTTCGATCTTTTTCAGGATCTTTGCCGGTTCTACTGAGCTGCAAGAATCCAGCAGATGGGAGGTCAGGTTGCGTAGAGCCCCCTGGTTCCTGCCCCATCTTCTTTAACTTCCGGTGTGCTGCTTCTGAGAGTGTTTAGGTGCTCCGGGAGTTTTTGGTTGTTTTTCCTGGTCCATTTAAGTCCCACGAGTAAAGGGGGAAAAATGTTCACACGCGCGTTGCGTCCTTCACACGTGCAAGGCGACTTAATACAACGGAGTGACACTCCGAGCCATTCAGCCATTCAGCCACGAGAGAGAGTGATTGAGACGTAACATATTTTCACCAGTGGTGATGCTATGTCCATTAACCTAGCAGAGCAAGGTCAGCAGAACACAATCAAACATATTGCATAATTATGTGCTAATTAGGTGCCAATTAAGTGCCCTATTCCCGAATTAAATGCTCCTTTTTTTTTTTATTAATTTATTTATTTATTTACCTTACCTTAGCCGGCAGAATGCTCGAAACCGGTCTAAGGTAATGTCCCTCTCTGCCACAGATGAAAAATTCACCTCAACCCAGGTTCGAACACCCGACCTCCGGATTTATAGCCCAACGCTCTACCACTGAACCATAAAGCCGGTTTTTTTTAATTATGACACGTTCTGTCAGGTTCATATGAACTCGACAGAGCACTACCTTTAACCCAAGAAAATGGAAAGTGAACTAACTATAATTAGGTGCCAATTAAGTGCCCTATTCCCGAATTAAATGCTCCTTTTTTTTTTAATTATTACATGTTCTGCCAGGTTCATATGAACTCAGCAGAGCACTACCTTAAAAACCCAAGAAAATGAAAAATGAACTAACTATAATTAGGTCCAAATTAGGTGCTAATTAAGTGCCCTATTCCCAAATTAAATGCTCCTTTTTTTTAAATTATTACATGTTCTGGCAGGTTCATATGAACTCAGCAGAGCATAACCTTAAAAATCCAAGGAAATGAAAAGTGAACTAACTATAATTAGGTGCCAATTAAGTGCCCTATTCCCGTCCCGAATTAAATGCTCTTTTTTTTTAATTATTACATGTTCTGCCAGGTTCATATGAACTCAGCAGAGCACTACCTTAAAAACCCAAGAAAATGAAAAATGAACAAACTATAATTAGGTCCAAATTAGGTGCCAATTAAGTGCCCTATTCCCGAATTAAATGCTCCTTTTTTTTTAAATTATTACATGTTCTGCCAGGTTCATATGAACTCAGCAGAGCACTACCTTAAAAACCCAAGAAAATGAAAAATGAACTAACTATAATTAGGTCCAAATTAGGTGCTAATTAAGTGCCCTCTTCCCAAATTAAATGCTCCTTTTTTTAAAATTATTACATGTTCTGGCAGGTTCATATGAACTCAGCAGAGCACTACCTTAAAAACCCAAGAAAATTAAAAATGAACTAACTATAATTAGGTGCCAATTAAGTGCCCTATTCCCGAATTAAATGCTCCTTTGTTTAAATTATGAACTTGGCAGAACATGTAATAATTTAAAAAAAAAGCAGCATTTAATTAGGGGATAGGGCACTTAATTAGCACCTAATTATAGTTAGTTCACTTTTCATTTTCTTGGTTTTTTGAGGTAGTGCTCTGATGAGTTCATATGCACCTCGCAGGACATGTAATAATTTTAAAAAAAAGAACATTTAATTCGGGAATAGGGCACTTAATTAGCACATAATTAGCACCTAATTATGCAATATGTTTTATTGTGTTCTGCTGTGTTCTGTAGGTTGTTCGATCAAAATTAGACTTAAACATTAGGCCAGTCATATTAGGTAAAAATATCCTCTACCTGATGGAAATAATTCGCTAAAAATGGAAATATTAAAAATCAACGTTCGTGCATGCTGTGCCGCCGTCTTGGAAATTTTTTTACCATCTATGATTAACCGTTGGAAATACGAAAATTTGTTTTTATAATAACAAAAGAAATTTTTTTTCTAAACAATTATATTTACATAGGGAGCTTTACCCGTGTCAGGCCACATTGGAAGCTTCCACCCCTTTTAAAACTGAATACACGATTGTATAATAAAAGTAATGAATTAGGGCAGTAAATGTTCATCGTTGAGTGAAGTCAATAAAAACCGTTCATTTCCCAAATACCTCGTTGAAAAGGAAACAAAAACCCATCGCCTTAGCTTAAGACCTCGCAGAACTCCCCCAGATGACAAATTTCTGTAATACCTACCGTAGGTTAAAACTTGACATGGATGAGTGTGGAAATATTGGAAAGAATTACACAGAGCAGATCTCTGTTCTGTAAGTGGGTCGATCTTACGTTCTGTGTAAAAAAAAAGCTTTCAGCCTCAACAGGGCCATTCCCGAAATAATTTCGTGTTAATTGAAAGTGCTGACGTTCGACGACAACGTATTTCATTCATTAGCTTCGCCGACACCACCGACGATAAGATGGAAGGTGAGAAAAACTTTACCCCTTACAAACTGTCGTCAACTGCCCTGCAAATTGGCGGTAACTGTTTGGGCTAACAGACGTGTCCGACGAATGCTGATGATCCTTCGACTTGGCTAGTTTACAATAATTTTCCTTCACGTCAAAGATTTTTGTCTGTTCCCTGGCGATTTAAGCAAATTAAGTTGTTATCGGTGTGTGGGCGCGATTAAGCCGGCCAGTGGCCTCTCCGAATTAGTGTAGCGTAATTACGTTAGTCCCGTTTATTTAGGTACGTGTGTTTGTCGAAAGAGATATAGAAAGGGTAGTTGTGGAATCTTGAGCCGTTCGGCCCCAAGTCAAAGATCGGACAGTCCACGTCCCCGGCAATCAGCGTGGTCCGGTGTTAGTAACAAGAACTGCCTTCGGTCCTATGGATCCTGCATAATAATGTCTTCGAGTATTTATTCTTGTTTCTCCCCGGCTGTGTGTTTAAATCGTTGAGAAAACCACTTTCGGTCGGAATTCGGTAATATGTTTTCCAAAGCTTCGCAAAGAGCTTTAAACTAGTTACATATGTTTTACATAGTAACTTTGTTAACACAATTTGATATTCTGCGGTCGCGCAAAGTTTCTCCTTTGCGGTTGTTTAATTATAGATGCCGACTCTTTTTGTTTCTTTATTCGACTGGAAGTTTCATTTAAACTTTCTTTGTTGTTGGAAAACTAATCTATTTATTTATAGATTTATTAGAACGCGAGTCACAAAATCACGGTGCTTCATTTTCACGTCTCTCAACAAATTAAATAATCATCCTCTACAATTACCTCCACTATCACTTTAACACGTATCTCATTCCTGTGTACTTGTTTTGAATTACTCGTTTTAAGCTTTTATTTTTTTCCAAACAATTTCGATAGTGTACATCAACAACGAAAGCTTACTACTGATTATTACTGATCATGTAATTTAAGATATTTATAAGATAAACAGTACAGATACCACCAGCACCCTTGCGTATGTCCGATTCTGCCCAAAGGGGGTCGCTCTGTAATCCTGGTTGCATTATTTTTGCTAAAATCGCCCAAATTTCCTCCAGTAACTACTTTTTCGAGCGAGCTGAGGCGGCGCAGCAATCGAAAGCGGGCCGAAATTTCCCCTTATTAAGAAATATTTGTTACATGCAATAAACGCCCACGAAGTGCCGTGTAATTTAGCTAGTTTTTCACAAGTCTCCCTGCGGAAGAGGGCAGCTGATTAGAAAATACGTGACGTACAATCTGTGAAGGTTCCCATATGGTCGAATCGAATAAGAAAGAGGAGTCACCGGATTTCAATCCAATCTATTCGAAGTAGAAGACCTATGTGTGTTCTGGATCAGGAAGTAACGTCACACCAATCAGAGACGCCTACCGTATCCCATTGGCCAAGGGGAGGGGCATAGGGGGGCGTGCTCGTCTCTGATTGGCTGTGACGTCACGAGCTCGTCTCTGATTGGTGTGACGTCACTTCCTGGTCCAGAACATACATAGGTCTTCTACTATTCGAATTTTTTGCAACTCAGCTTGAATTACACAATTACACAATAGCAAACGAAAAAATACTGGAAGAAATAGAAGTATTGAAGGTAAAAATCGGATCACCAACCGATGGAAATGAGTGCAAAGGAGAAGATAAAAAGATCAAGAAAGGAAAAGATGCAAAGACGAAGGGAAACACTGTGGAGTCGTATTAATAGGAGACTAGAGGAACAAGAAGAACAAGTAGGGGGGAGTACAGAGGAGTGGGAAAATGGGAAGGGGAATATTAAAAAGCAATAACGTAGAAACGGATAAATGAAGGGGAAGAAAGAGACGGGCAGCGAGTGTACAGAAGGAAGAAATAGATATAGAATAATGATGGATAAAGAAATAAAAAGAAAAACAGAAGAGAAGGAGTAAAGAGAACAGAAAAAATTACTAAAGAAAATGTAAACAAAAAGAGACCGGAAGACAAAAAGGGTGCCAAACAAAAACCAGGGAAATAAAATAACTTTTGGAAGATGATAAACAGCGGAAAAGTGAAAAACAGAAAAAATGGGAGAGAAATACAAATAGAGGTTTGAAAGCGCCATTTTATTAAGGCAATACAAGGAAATCGGGTAAAAAAGGAGGCAGGAAGAGCGGAGGTGGACGGCGACGCGATATCACGAGAAGAGATTGAGCAGCAGTTAAAGAGACTGAAGAAAGGGAAAGCGACAGAGACAGATATAAGGGCATAATCAGGGAGAAACAAGGCAAGGACAGAAGGGAATGAGTTTGAATTATTTATTTTCTACATAAGATATATGGGAAAGATATTAAGACAAATTGAAGATTTTGATATGAGGGGAGGAAGAAAATGCGAGATGGAATGGAAGTGGAAGGAGATAAAAGTAGAGTAAGTAAAGGAATTTAAATATTTAGGACACCAGATGCAACGATATAATGGAGCAAACGCAGAAAGAAGGAGAAAGTGGTGATGAAACAGAGGTGGGAAAATCTCAAAAATGATTTTAGAATAAGAGAGTACCTTTTCGGGTTTGGTGTGCTTATGTACGGAGCGGAGATATGGAGGTGAAAGGAATGGGATGAATTAGAAGAAATACAAAAAATGTATTAGGAAATGACATATTTGAAGAGGAAAGAAAAATGGAGAAGATAAGAATAGAGTCGGTAAGATTCGAGGAAAGGAGTGAAAGAGAAAGTGGAAGAATGTTTGTCAACAAGGAGGAACACAAAAGGAAATTGGGAAGCACAAAGAAAAAAGTATTTTGAAATAAACGGGTATACGGATGGACGGAGGTCGAAAGGAGGAGAAAAATAGCGAACAGACGGAAGATGAATTGATAATAAGGGTACAAGTACACAAACAGAGGGCGAAAGTAGAGAGTTCTCAAGGAAACAGTAGGTACAACGAGCTAATAAGGGGTGCCGGAAATGCAGAATTTGTGGACGACATTGAGCACATGCTATGGGAATGGAAAGAGGGCAAGGGAAAGCAGGCATTTAGTGCTGGAAGTGGGGTGAAGAGGACAAGAGACAAGAGTTGTTATTGGCAAATGAGTTCGATTGATTCGGATGGTATGAACCCGAATTATTAGACAATTTTCTGGTATCCACTTGGTTCCTTTGCGGTTGGGTTTTACAAAGAAATTTCCCGTATGTAATCGTTTAGTCCATCCATCTGCCCGTCCGTCCGTCTGTTCCTCGTTTAACTCGAAAGTCTAATGATTGCCATTGTCATTGAATATCAGCCCGATTAAAAGTCGAGTTTAGGAATGCCCACAGAGTGTCGAAAAATTCCCCTATTTATCGTATGCGATTCTTTGTACCTTGTTGCTGTCCACAGATGTAAGGAGTATATTTGCACCTGAGGTCGAACTTATTGATGGGAAGCTTTGAAAACCTGACATTTCATCTCTTAATAATAAACTCCCCAAAAATCCAAAATCATGACTTCAGAAAGCTGTCAAGTATTAAAAAAATTCGAAATTCAGAATCCCCAACTCTAAATTCTTAAAGTTTGTCTTTGCATTTACGATGGAAAATGCCGAACTTGGGAACTGTGGCATGCTAATGATCCCGAAAAATCTGACAGTTGTACTCATAATACCAAAACAGCCTCTGGATTTTGCACTCGGAAAGCTATAAATGTGCCTAATACTTTCAAATTCAAACTCACGATCCGCCACTAATAGTTCTTAAGATTTACCATACGAAATGCCGAATTTGGGGCTCCGTTAACTTAGCACCACCATTTCAAATTTCTGACTAAAGATAGATTGCGCTAGAATATCTATGGCTAGCGCCACTTTGAGTTCAGCTAGCGCCATTATAGATCTTGCAGAAAAGCCCTTGACTTTCGGGGGGTGCTATGTTAACGCTAGCACCACCATTGCGTCCGATCACTTCCAAAAGCAAGCGCTGTGTTCGTCAGACCTAGCGCCACAAATTTTAGAGCTAGCGCCCAATAGGGTTCCTAGCACCACCATTTTGTCTTTTCGGGTAAAATTTTTACGTTTGGTGCTCTAATTTTAGAGCTAGTTTTATAATTTTGCGGTGTCTGTCCGTCTGTCCGTTAGCACGATATCTCGATAACGAATTGACCGATTACGATGAAATGGATGGATTCTTTATCAAATTTGTAGATCGGAGTTGGTGAATTGGCAATATAGCCCAAAAAATAAGGAAGGTCCTTTTGACGTCTCTGTGAGTTATGAACCGAATTGTATGAAATTCAATATGCGTATAGCTTTGGCCATATAAAACGCAATTCCAAAAGTTGAGCCTAATCGATCAACATTCACAGTGCCCTTTTCGCATCTCGACCATTTACAAACCGTATTGAAAACTTTCTTATTTATGGAAGCATTTAAAAGAAATTTGATACATAGCAACTTGGAATAAAAGCAAATTTAACGCCAGTTTCAAAATTTGGTTTTGTGCATGATGTGCGGTGCCAATTTTCTTATTTATGGAAGCAATTAAATGAAATTTCATACATATACACTTTAAATAAAAGCAAAACTACCACCAAGTTCAAAATTTGGTTTTGCACATGCTGTAACCATATCCAGGAGCTCGTTTTCTATATTTATTTACACGTCGATGCGAAAAGGGCACTCTTACTGTTGATAGATTAGGCTCAACTTTTGGAATTGCGTGTTATATAGCTAAAGCTATACGCATATTGAATTTCATGCAATTCGGTTCAAAACTCACGCAGATGTCAAAAGGGCCTTCCTTATTTTTTGCGCTATATTGCCAATTCACGAACTTCGATCTACAAATTTGATAAAGAATCCAACTACAACATTTCATCGTAATCGATCCATTCGTTATCGGGATATTGTGGTAACGGACAGACGGACAGACACCGCATCTGGGATGGTCAAACTCTTTACCATTTTTAAACTCGAATGTGCAAATCTGTCCCTCTTAGGATCGGAAATAATAAACAAATTATTTTAATTTGAAATCCTTTACTTTTTGGATTGATTGTTCTGTTTAAAGTAAAAAAGTTCCAATAAAAATACTAAAATTTGTATGTAAAGTAGCAAGATTGTAAATATGAACATCCCTTCATTTCAAAGTAAACAGACGGTGAGGTATGCAGGTACAAACTTACTTAAATCCTTTATGAATGCGCAAAAGTTGTAAATTATTTGTCAGATCAAGGGTTTACAGGCGCGTCAATTGTGTAAAGTTTGGTATATCTGTATTGTTAAAAACAACACTTTAGATAGTAGTCGACGCGACGTACATAGGTATATAATTTATCGGGAGCAAATATACAAGAGCTTGATTTTTAATCGGATAATTTTATTCTTACACGAAAGTTTTGTTGCCACCGAAAAAACTCGAGACCAAAAGTGTGATAAAATCGCGACAGTTTTAGCTGGAGCGATTTTATTAATATTATCCTTTTGATCGAGAGTTTTTTCCAGGAGGCAACAAAATTTTTAGTGAATTAAAAATAAAATTATCCTGACTTAAAACCAAGATCGAGTGTATTTTAGGGAGATTAATAAAAGACAGTAAATTTTACAACCACTACATATTTTACGCATTCCTACACGCATTTTTATCGCTGTTAAAAAGCTACGTGGCGTTTAATCAGATAAAAAATCATCTGATTGGTTAGAATTTGAAACAATCACCAAGCTGATTGGTCGTATATTAATGGAGTGTATTAATCATATAAAATACATAATGCCTTATGGTTATTATTTGCACATTACACATAAGTATATAAGAATCTGATTCTTTGTTTTTTAGCAGAATTAACAAATAAATATGCTGATTGATGCGAATACTTTCAAAGGTATTCAAATACTTTCAAAAATATTCTAATACTACCAAAGATATTCGAATACTATAAAAAGTATTCGAATACTTGTCACTCAAATACATTAAAAATTTAAAATAGTACTAGATAAAAGTCTTAATAATACTTAAAAAATGTCAAGTTATACTTTGTATAGAGGCAACATGGAAGAACAGCGTTTTATGCACTGAATGTAGTCCCTTTTCCTGAGCTGAGGTTAGCTTTTTGTATATTTCTATTGTTATATACAAATTTAAGGGGAGTAAAAGCGTATTATTGTTATTATATTATTATATAGGAGGTACCAGAACCTGTCTTATATCAGTTATATCCTGATCCATTTTGAGTCCCCTATTATTTAATGTATATACGCGTACTCTACACGATCGTATTAAACCATATGGAAGTGTCATACAATATGCAGACGATTTCTGTTTATTTGCGTCGGAAAAAAAACTAGATACATTGTTGACAAACATGACCGGAATTGTAAGGGCTACTCAACAATGGATGACTGATTACGGTTTTGAAATGTCCCCGGAAAAGTCAAATATCGTATTTTTTTCAAGACATAGAAATTGTCCTACAAATAATTTACAATTAGCGAACTGTACATTTCCTGTGTGCAGAGCGGTGAAGTACTTAGGTTTGGTAATAGACCACAAACTCACATGGTCGGAGCACATTAATAGTATAGCAGCTAAATGTGAGAAAGGGTTAAACATCTTGAGGGCTGTGACTAGAGTTTACTGGGGGGCGGATAAATCATCGGCATTATTATTCTATAGAAACTATATAAGATCAGTAATAGATTATGGTGCTATTTTGTATGGGAGTGCACGTAAAAGTCAATTAAAACGGCTTGACATAGTACAAAATAAAGCACTTCGCATATGTGTGGGTGCCATGATCTCAACTCCCATAAAGGCGCTTCAGATTGAAGCAAACGAACCACCTCTCATGATACGTAGAAAGTTTTTATCGAGCAAATATGTACTTAGGTTAAAGGGTAATGGATATTCTGGTATAATAAAGAATATATTTAACTTAAACATACAAGTCTTAACAAATAAATTTTGGCAGAAAAAGAAGACTCCGCCTTTAACACAGGCCTGTACAAGTGATTTTTTACTATTGGATGATATACAAACAAGCGATTGCTTCGCTTTTGAATTTGGGAGTTACTTGATAAATGCCAATATAATTTATCCACCATATACTGAAAACACTCTTTTTAACGAAAGATTATTTTGGTCAATCTTCAACGAACTTGGAAATAGCGACG
The DNA here is from genome assembly GCF_008802855.1 of Photinus pyralis. Taxonomy (NCBI): domain Eukaryota; kingdom Metazoa; phylum Arthropoda; class Insecta; order Coleoptera; family Lampyridae; genus Photinus; species Photinus pyralis. The sequence goes on from NW_022170819.1 coordinate 18,541,104, forward strand.
TTGTCTTTACAGATGGGTCAAAAGATGGAATTAAATGTGGATGTGCCTTTTATTATCCCCGAAGTAAGCTAAACCAAATATTTAGTCTAAATAGACATTTATCAATTTATACAGCGGAAGCAATTGCTATTTTGGAAGCATTGAAATTTTGTCAAAGAATTAGCTCGAAAAAAATTGCGGTGATGACAGATTCCAGGAGTGTCCTGCAGTCATTAGAGAATACCACAAAATTACCAAAAATGAACTATGTTGTCAGGGATATTATTAAACTATTAACGGAATTGCATTGTAGATCCGTAACTGTAACCTTTTATTGGACAAAAGCACATAGTAATATCCATTTCAATGAGGTAGCTGATGGCTTGGCGAAGTCATCGGATAGCCTAAGCGCATATATATACAGTAATAAAATTCCGTATACAGATGTGGTACCTTTTTTAAAGAGAAAAATTCTAAATGAATCGTGGAATATGTTGTGGAAAAACTATTATAAAACTAAAAGTACACAATATGCTAAAATACACCCCACGGTTTACTCCAGGCCATGGTATGAAAAAAATTCTGCATTAAATCGTTGGGAATGTACCGAGATAGCTAGATTGAAGTTTGGGCATGGGAGCTACCCAGCTCATTTGCATAAAATTAATTTAAAACCTACGTCGCAATGTTCATGTGGATACGAAATTGGAGATTTGAACCACATATTTTTTGCATGTCCCAATAACACTATAGCTACGAAAACATTACTAAATGAATTACAATCGCATGGCGTGTCTTTTCCCATAGAACTAATCTCCCTCCTGGCACTTGATAAAGAGCCAATATGTAGAAGCTTACTGAACTTTTTAAAGAATAGTAAATTAAGAATTTAAAAATATATACTTCGCGTCCGTTTGTGACCATCCATTGTTTGCCCTCCTATGCAACCGAGGTCTGAGTCTGTGTTTTGTGTCTTGAAAGAAGTCATTGTGAGGGACACCACAATGTGAAATTTTGTGCCCCTGTTTACTCATATTCCTGAAATCCCATCTTATTCGCGATAAAATAAACATTCAAACCAATCAGATAATAAGGCCCATGGGCTAGATCCCGGATAGCCTTAATTAAATTTTAAAAAAAATCCTTAAGAATACGTGTACCAGTTTTCAAAGCGATCGTACGTGGTGCACATGACACGTACACCTTTCTGAAATTAATTCTAGCGATTTTGAAATAGATCCTTTTTTGTCCGTCCGTCTGTCCGTGTGTATCGGGTCAAAAAGTTTCACTCCAGGCTCGTTCGGTATTCATGTTGTATCGGATTTTTATATTTGATTTTGTGATAACGGAAACTTCCTCTAAAAATTTCTAAATAGTTGTCAAATATTTGAATTACTTAAAAGTATTCAAATACTATACGAAGTATTCGAATACTTCTCAAAGTATTCAAATACCTTACAAAGTATTCGAATACTTTACGAAGTATACAAATACTTTGCTAAGTATTCGAATACTAAAAATTTGCAAAAGTATTTGAGTTACAAATACAAATACTGCTTCCATAAAAGTATTTAATTACAAAGTATTTGAATACTAAAAAGTATTTACAAAATAGAATACTGCCCAGCTCTGGTTATGAGTAGGTACGTTCGTTGACATTTTCAAATTTTGCACTGCGCTGTGTTCTAAACGATTTAGCTCGCAATATTGTGGTAGTGAAATTAATACTGTGATTTACAAAAAGAATTGTGTAGTGAGCACAAAACGGAAAAATTTCACAAGAAACCGTAATACCTATGGAAATTTTAAAATTAAAAATTCATAATAAATGATAATTTTCTTCCACGGGGATCGTAGTCCCCATTACACTGACTGGTCGCGTTATCTGCACGTTGTATGGCAATACTTAAATTTGTCGTAAGTAAGTGGTAGCTCGGGGTTCCCCAGTAATATTGGTAATGCGTTTTCCCAGGTTCCAATGTCTCTACTGCGAAAGGTATAAAAATGTGGTTCTGTTCTATAATTGAACTGTATTTCCTTATTTTTATACTTGTCGCAGATTCAGCTACTGCACCACTCGTTTTACTCGAAAATGAATCCAAAATATTTCAGTGGCGCCAAGTCATAAAGCTAGGAAAAACTGTCCCAGACTACTTGGGTGTGGCGCCTCCTAAGATTTTGACTCTATCTGGGAGATATGCCAGCAAAACACAAAATAGCAAAAATGTTGGGGATTGGGCGCCAGCTCTGCAATTTGTGGCGCTAGCTGGCGCTACGTTTAAAGAACACAGCGCAGCGCTTGCTGTTGGTAGTCATCGAACACAATGGTTAACGCGTTAATATAGCACCCCCAACAGTTAAAGGCTCTTTGTAAAATCTATAATTGCGCTAGGTTATCTTCAGCGCTAGGTCTACAAAACATGAAATTTTTACCCGAAAAGACAAAATGGTGGTGCCCCCCCTCCCCCACACTATTGGAGGGTGATGGAAGCTCTAAAATTGTGGCGCTAGCTGGCGCTAGGTCAGCAGAACACAAAACGTCAAAATTTTACCCGAAAAAACAAAATGGTGGTGCTAGGAAAAAGTCTCCCCCGCACTATTGGGGGGTGGCGCTAGCTATAAAATTTGTGGCGCTAGCTGGCGCTAGGTTCGATGAACACAGCGCTTGCTTTTGGAAATGATCGGACGCAATGGTGGTGCTAGCGTTAACATAGCACCCCCCGAAAGTCAAGGACTTTTTTGCAAAATCTATAATGGCGCTAGCTGAACTCAAAGTGGCGCTAGCTGGCGCTAGCCATAGAGATTCTAGCGCAATCTGTCTTTAGTCAGAAATTTCAAATGGTGGTGCTAAGTTAACGGAGCCCGAATTTGGATGCTTTGGGATTCTGGTAGCTTTAAAAACTGATATTAAACCTCTTAATTGGAAAGCGGCCTCAAATTGACGATTTTTAGAAAACCTAAAACGTGACAAGTTTACAAATTCATACCCCAGGACCCCCAACACGAAAATCTTTTCCAAAGGCGACTCGACGCGAATCCTTTTTTGATCGCCCGTTACGTGTGAATGAAAAGTGAAAAAACCCACCCTTATCCTGTAGAAGACCTTTGTGCATAGTCTTCCCTGTTATCAAAGCACCCTTTAGTATGCAAAAAAATATAGTTATAACATGTAAGAATAAACAGGAGCATTATGTCAAAGGAATCTGTTTGAAAGTGCGTTAAAAATGTTTAGTTTCCAATCTTGTAAATTTTTTTACAAAATATTTATTTATTTTAGGATTTTATTTTTAAGTTTTTTCTTATGCACGCCATTTTTACTTTTTGCGTCATTTGATAGTTTTTCCTGATTCCAAAGATGTAACTATCGCTATTTTTTAATAAGAAATGGCGCTATTAATTCGTAACAACGCACGAAACTACGAAGATTCAATTTAAGTGCATTTTTTTTACGTTTTATACAAAATAATTGGTAACAGTGCATAGCCGGGTAATTTGTGCGATTAGTACTTTAGTTCATCAATCATAAAATTGTCAACTTATCCATCACATTAGCTTCGTTTATTTCTGAACTAGATAGAATTACCGTCAATTTTTTTTAGTACCTAGTGATAATGTTTAAATTTATACACTTTCCGACTTTGTTTCTGCATTTAAGTGGTTAATTAGTTGCTATGCTAAGTGTTCTTTAGTTTACTTTTTGCCCTATTTAGTGCATATACTTTTTTAAATTATTTTATCAAGTGTGTTAAAGTATAACTTTTTGTCCTGTTATTGGACTTTAATATAATGACAATATTTATATTATTATTAACTTATCCCACAGTTCCCATTTTAACACCTTTCCCACCCGCCTCTAAAGTAAATTCGGGCAGTGACAACAACAGGGTAAGTTGATAGCGAATGCTTTTGTCTTTTCTTGTTAATTGAAATCTACAATCCATATAACGCAAACATGTTGGATATTCGCGGTTGTTGTTATTACAGTTGAAATTTGTATACCAAGCGACGATTAATTTCGAGATCTAGGTACAAGAAATATTTAATGTTATGTCACTTAATTGGTTGGTGATGGTTTCCTAAATGTCCACTTTCCTCCAATACCTCTGCAGCATGTTGTACGAAGCAAGCAATATTTGTCGACCTGTTTGGCACAAAACCATGCAGACAGGCAGATACCGTGTGGTAGGGGAGAGCAAGATGTGATCAAGTTTGCTGTCGGAATTGTGACCAAAAGGCGACACTGTCCCAGGTCCAGACAAATTAGCTCCAAAAGTAGTCTAAGCTGGATGTTGTCACTTCACTTAACGAAACCAAATGTAAAAGAACCCGCTGAACCCGAAAATCATAGTCCCCCTGGCCGAAAACTCCCGGAACATATTGTGATAAGCAAAAAACGAAGAAAAATGAGAAAATGTCGTTTTTTTCGCATTTGACTTCAATTATCATGCTCTGAGGGAAAAAATGAAGAGAAAGGAATTTGTTTAGAATCGAATTTTCTAAAAGTTATTACTAAGTAAAATTCATCCAATCTTTTTGAAAATCCGTATTTGGTAGCTTCTTTTGATAACAATTCAATATGACAAACCTGATCACCGTAGGTTATTGCATAATGAAATAAACAAATTAAAAAAACGATGCTTTATCTTTGAAAATGGGTGACTCCCAGAGCCGAGCCCAGAGCTTTCTTCATTTTTTCACAGTTAGTGGAACCCTAAAACAATCCTTTCCAAAAATTGCCCCGATGATTGCGAATGGAAAGCTCCCAAAAAGACATACATTTAAAAAAAATCATGCGTCCAAATCCGATGAATGGTTCACGAGAAATCAGCGTTTGACTTTGGAGCTGGTTTTCGAGACAACCAAAAATTATTTCGCAAATCGGGTCGTATCGAACGGTTCTTTAAAGCGTGAACTTCTTTTATGCTTCTATTTGATCAAAATGAAAGAGTTTTATTAGCCCCGGTGCCAAAGGGCCTATAGGCCGTAGAGTTACCTACAGTAATCGGGTCTGTCATATTATTTTGTTTTCAAAAGCAGTTACCAAATACGGATTTTCAAAAAGATCTGATGAATTTTACTTAGTAATAACAAATTTTCCATATAAAACAATAACATTTTTAAACGTTCTGGACTAACTGTATCTTATAGATAATTCGATTTTAAACAAATTCAGTTCGCTTCATTTTTTCCCTCAGAGCAATCGTTAACCAGATAATTGAAGTCAAATGCAAAAAAAACTTTCATTTCCTTTTTTTCTTCGGTTTTCGTTTATAACAGTATATTCCAGGAGTTTTCGGCCAGGGAGACTATGATTTTCGGATTCAGCGGATTTTATTTTACATAGGATACACTTGGTTCCTTTGAGTCCAAACTAAAATTTGACTGGACTAGTTGTAAAGCATGCCCATCAGTAATTATCATTTCAATTTCAATAACCTTATAGCCCAGGCATTTTAGGTTTTGACCCTACGAAAAATAACGTAAATCTGAAAGTTGGCACAGTGGTTCTATTTGATGCTCTGAATAACATATAAAAAGTCCCAAGAGTTCCCATGTCGGCTTCCTTGAAGTTCGGGCTTTCGAAAGTCCGAACTCTTGAAATCTGCACGACGTCACTATAATTATAGCCTAGCGGACGAACGGAACAAGTCCCAGAGTCGCGGGAGGGCTTAAATTAAAGGTTAGTAACCAGGCTATCTTTTGATATTTTGCAAGTGCCAGTGACAACTTCCGGCCAGACAGGAAGTGGGAAAAGACCGCGAAACTTGACGAAAAAATCGGTTTTTGTTTTTTGTTTGGACATAGGTGCGATTTAGCGTCCGATATCGGAAAAATGACCAAAACAAATGTTGTAGAGCGTAGTTTTAACTTTAAAACCGTACCCTTTGCGTTGAAATCCGACCAATAGGAGGGGAGCTACAAACCGTTAAGTGCGATCCCACGCGCCGCTCGCCGTTGCGTGACTTGCTTGAGAGGTGCACCAGATCGACCAGATACGGTTGGCTTAATAGCGGCGCATCTCCGACTTATTTGTATTTCGACTGTGAGCGTTTTAGACTTTTGGAAAGTGTTTAGCGCGTAAATTTTGAGGGAAACTGTACAGTATTTTTTTCTAAACAAAACAATCCATATTAAAAATTGTTGAGTAAACTTCGTCGTAAAACAAAGACAGGTTCGCTGTTTTAATTCGACGTTCCTTCTCCATCGGATTCTTCGTCTTCGGACTGGGGTTCGGGCGGGAACATTATTACAGCTCCTGCCTCTACAATGGGCGCATGTAGGTTGGCAGAGCCGCACGAACAGCGGTTAAAACAACCTTGCTGGCAAGCGCAAGAAATCAAATGTAGATGTTCGTCTGGTGCTGGTGGCAAACTTGTCGGATTTGGAACAAGTGTGGGACCCATTTTTTTAGCCCCGTTGGCAAAAGACTGTTCGATAGCCATTCTTGAACCTAAAATAAGGAAAATAGGAAATAGAATTAACTAAATCATTCTAAAAACTACTGTACAATCAGATTCCATATAAACCTCTCGCCAGGAAAGATTGCCGGTCACAGAAGACCTGATCTCGGTCTACAACCTGTCTTTTTCTAAAGATATGAGCGACTTCCAGGATAGGATCGTGCCAATCTTGAACGAAAAGTCTTTTCGTTCAACATTGGCACGATCCTATTCCGGAAGTCGCTCGCATCTTAAAAAAAACATATATTGTAATTTGACACAAGGTGCGCTGTGACCGGCAATCTTTCCTGGCGAGAGTTATACCGTCTTCTTTACTGCCGTAGAGATGAACAATACATTTTTCACCAGCTGATACGATGGATTCTTTTGATGTGCGCGGTTTGTTGAACGTGAACGCAAGATTTTGTAGGTGTGGGTTTTCTAAAAGCTTCCATGCCTTCTTTTTTCCTTGGTTGTACAGCGCCGATGTAGTATCGCAGCCCGTTATCGCATGAAGGAATAGGCGCGAAGAAAGACTGCCTACTATTCCTTCATGCGATAAAGGGCTGCGATACTACATCGGCGCTGTACAACCCAGGAAAAAAGAAGGCATGGAAGCTTTTAGAAAACCCACACCTACAAAATCTTGCATTCATGTTCAACAAACCGGGCACACCAAAAGAATCCATCGTATCAGCTGGTGAAAAATGTATTGTCCATCTCTACGGCAGTAAAGAAGACAATCAAAGCCTGGACGATCTCCAAATTCACGTCTATGCTCGCGCAGTAGCAAAGCAAAGCAAAGCAAAGCTACGTTTGATCTAGCTACATTGCCGCCAACAACCGCCGCTGCCGAGCAGCACAGTTTGCGGACGTACTTGCAAGTGAGATATGGAATCTGATTGTACAGTAGTTTTTAGAAAGATTTAGTTAATTCTATTTCTTATTTTCCTTGCTTTAGGTTCACGAATGGCCATCGAACAGTCTCTTGCCAACGGATTGGGGCTGGAAAAAAATGGGGCCCACACTTGTTCCAAATCCGACAAGTCTGCCACCAGCACCAGACGAACATCTACATCTGATTTCTTGCGCTTGCCAGCAAGGTTGTTTTAACCGCTGTTCGTGCCGCTCTGCCAACCTACACTGCACTTTAATGTGCGCGCATTGTAGAGGCAGGAGCTGTAATAATGTTATAATGTTATATATAATAATGTTCCCGAACCCCCTTTGTTTTACGACGAAGTTTACTCAAAAATTTTTAATTTGGATTGTTTTGTTTAGAAAAAAATACAGTACAGTTTCCCTCAAAATTTACGCACTAAACACATTCCAAAAGTCTAAAACGCTCACAGTCAAAATACAAATAAGTCAGAGATGCGCCGCTATTAAGCCAACCGTATCTGGTCGATCTGGTGCACCTCTCAGGCAAGTCGCGCAACGGCGAGCGGCGCGTGGGATCGCACTTAACGGTTTGTAGCTCCCCTCCTATTGGTCGGATTTCAACGCAAAGGGTACGGTTTTAAAGTTAAAACTACGCTCTACAACATTTGTTTTGGTCATTTTTCCGATATCGGACGCTAAATCGCACCTATGTCCAAACAAAAAACAAAAACCGATTTTTTTGTCAAGTTTCGCGGCCTTTTTCCACTTCCTGTCTGGCCGGAAGTTGTCACTGGCACTTGCAAAAATATCAAAAGATAGCCTGGTTACTAACCTTTAATTTAAGCCCTCCCGCGACTCTGGGACTTGTTCCGTTCGTCCGCTAGGCTATAATTATAGTGGCGTCGTGCAGATTTCAAGAGTTCGGACTTTCGAAAGCCCGAACTTCAAGGAAGCCGACATGGGAACTCTTGGGACTTTTTATATGTTGTTCAGGGCATCAAATAGAACAACTGTGCCAACTTTCAGATTTACGTTATTTTTCGGAGGGTTGACCCCATTTCTGATCTAAAATGCCTGGGCTATTAGCCCTTGGGAGCCAATTCTAACCTCGCAGGTGTCAAAACATTTTTTTCATGTACCAAAAATATTATAATTACCTTGCTAAGATTTCGCAATGCCTGCTATACCAAATAAAACGTCACAGCTGTTCGTATCTGATGAAATTGTTAGCAACCGCGTGTAAATATCATAAATATTAAATATACGGTATTAATTTATTCCAGGAATTTTGGGCAAACTTATATATTACTGTTATTTAATGATGAAGCAATAGTTGCATTATCCTATCTTGCTCGCTTAAAAATAATTGCGGAGTAGTAAGCGTATAAATACTAATTTTGGGAAGAACTTGGCAGTAGTATCAAGACCAAAGCCCAAGATGAAGTCTAGTATTTTAGCGTTAGTGGTAAGTAAATTAACTAACATGAAGTTGCGTTTGTACCGAAAGCTGACGTCGTGCATTTCAGGTGGCGTATGTTGCTACTACTGCAGTTGACGGACACCTGGACTCTCGTGGCCTAAAAAGACGAGCAGATCAGCTTTATCAGGACTGTCAAAAAGCAATGCCTTCTGGGTTAATCTGTAATTCTTGTACCGAAGTTGGCAGATGCTTATGTAGCGGCACTACCTGCAAAACCATGACATACACGAACTGCTCTGCGGGTCAAATATGCAGAGATGGGATGTGTATAGTTGGCACTATGTGTACTCCGGAGAAACAACCGGAGTTTCCTTGTAGTTCTCCCGGCATGTTCCCGGACCCATACGACTGCAAAGCCTACTACATTTGCGCCCCTTGTGAAGGTACGGCACTGAAAGCGATACGGGTTCTTTGTGGGGAAGACCCAGCAACGGGCAAAAGATACGGATACAATCCTAGCACGAATATTTGCAGCACTGCATTGACAAACGGCGAGTGCCCATCCTTGCCAATTCCGGTATGCAAAAATGCTTTTGAAATTGGAATCGTACCGAATAGTAATTCCTACTTGCATTACATCTGTCTGAACACTATCGAAAACGGTCAGATGACCTCAACGCTATACCCTTACCAAGACGCTTGTCATTTCGGGCGCAGGTACAGTACCTCTACCAAAACTTGTGTTTATTGAAGTAAAAATATATCCGTACCTTCTGTACACGCCAGTCTAATCCTAATTATATTACACTAACTCTATTAAACCATGATCCGTATTATATCGGATGTTTTTCAAATGTCTTTTGTCTCTGATAATAAACGGTTGATTAAAAAAAAATAACCTAAAAACCAATTTGAGGGAATGGACCAGGGAAAGAGTCCTGATATGATATTGTACCATCTATCTATAACGACATTACAAAAATATTTTGGTCGCCAAAAATATACATATGTATCTGTGGCGACCATTCAGTCCGCCAGTAACTATCGTTGTTTCCACGACGACGATAACGATAAATAAAAATCTGTCATAATAAATTTATCAATTTTTAAAAATAATAGCTATTTATTATACAATACGATAAAGAGATATTTTAACCATTGAGTGAAAGATATTAATTCACGAGATGGTTAGTTTCCCTCTTGGTTTCCCTTTATCGTCGTGTATAATACAAAACTTTATTTTATATCATTGTAAAGCTTCTGACAATTCTGAATTTAATTCAGAGACGTCAAAAATAGCAAGCTTCGGTTCTGCCGTCGCGATCGTTGCTATAAAAACAGAATTGACATATGTTCTGGTCTTCTGGACGTCATTTTATATCGTGTATTTGAAATAGGAATGACAGATGTCATCAGAATGCACATTCATCTGTTTCACTTTATCTACCCTTACAGTTAAGTTAAAGTGATCACTTTATCTATCCTTACGGTTAAAAAACGGCTTATCCTACTGATTCAAACCTATTAAAAGGTCATTTTAACACATTATGCTATAAAATAAAGGTGAATTAGCAGTTTGTAATCGATATTCAACGTTGGGAATATTAAGCATAAAGAATTCCCACAGGATCCATTACTAAAAAAATTGTTACGTTCACTTTGGGCAAATGTAACAAAACTACCTTGAGATAAGCCGGGGTGAATTTTGGGGTTCTTATTTTTAGCAAAAATAAGCAAAACGGAAATGTAGTAATAGTAAAACGGATAGGCGCCACTTAGTCTGTAGTCACTTTCAAAAGAGAGGGAGAATAGTTACCAAAAGGGGGAAGACTAAGAGATCCTTGTTCTGGTCTTGAAAATATTACAAATAGGTCACTGTATAGATCTGCTATGTGAATATTTGAATTTAAAATTATTTTTAATAAAATGGGATCAACACATAGTCAGAGAAAATATTAATATCAGAACAGGCTTCCGCAGAAGACCACGGAGCTATAATCGTTAAGTGAATATCATAATGTAATAATTACTATCTAAAACCAGTATGTAATCAAACGTTATATCAAGGAGTCGACGAAAATAAAGCGCGTTCTCCCTAATCTGTAACAGAAAACACAAACAAGGGTAGTAAATCACGCTGCACATAAAATATTGAGCAATAACAATGCTAACGTCTGACACGGAGGCAAATCTGATACTAAAACTGTAATTAATACTTAAAAAGAATCAATAATTCGAATGTCTTTAAACTAGCAAAAGCAAAGTTACGAATTTCTCGTACAAACGGTGGTATAAAAGCATAAACGTGATGTCCATTAACCTAGCAGAGCAAGGTCAGCAGAACACAATCAAACCTATTGCATAATTGGGTGCTAATTAAGTGTCCAATTCCCGAATTAAATGCTCCTTTTTTTAAATTATGACATGTTCTGCCAGGTTCATATGAGCTCAGCAGAGCACTACCTTAAAAACCCAAGAAAATGAAAAGTGAACTAACAATAATTAGGTGCTAGCTAATTAGGTGCTAATTAAGTGTCCTATTCCCAAATTAAACGCTCCTTTTTTTTTTAAAT